>NW_028301563.1:7715000-7847500 GCF_042242905.1 Orbicella faveolata | reverse complement strand
GGTACTCTTTTATACTCCTGGGTGGAGAGAGACACTGTGAGAGTTAAGTGTCTTGCTCAAGGACACAACACAGTGTCCTCGGCCAGGGCTCGAACCCAGACCGCACGATCCGGGGCCGAGCGCACTAACCATGAGGCCACCGCGCCTCCCGGAGGATAAATGATGATGAATGAATTGACACTTAAATAAAGTTCTTACTTACTTAACGAACAGCTAATGAAAGTTTCAGCCCCTTAGAGTAAATCGTCGTTTCAAGGGACTTAAGGGACGGGTGGCATCCACCCACCCCACTCCCCCACTACCCTAAGTAATCTCTACATTAACGAGCTGTCTCCAGAAATGTTGTCCTACAAAAGCATAAAGGCGTACTGTACAGTCCTGCAAATGATCCTGTTTTCGAAAATTGTGGTTTAGGTATATTTTTCCTGGAATGTCTTGCAAGCGCTCAAATTACCGTAGCGTCTTTAGTATATTTATTTCCATAAAGCTGTCGCCTTTACACATGCAACTTTTTTGCTATCAATCATCACCGCCTCTGTGCCGAGAGCTACGCAAGAAATACAGTCAGTTTACTCGAGAGTTCTCAGTTGTCCCCAAATTTGAAAATATAGTGAGCATCCTGCGTTAGAATACATCGTAGGTGTCCCGATAAAGATCTTCGAGGAAAAACCTATCTAAACCATCATTTTTAAAGTGCCAAATTTACATTCAAATCGGTTAAATACTGTATATTTTGCTTCGTTACCTCTAGTAACTGCTGCATCTGTATTAGTAAGTAAAACAAAATGCATTATATAATTTAAAACCACTGTCCAAATTCCTGAGTCCAGAATTTCATCTTTTATGGCGACGCTTGCAGTAAAATTTGGGAATCATTTGACGGCCTGTGCAGTACGCGACAATGGCGGAATAAATTACTATCGGTGATTGTTGGCCAACGCTTGATAAAAGGAAACATAATATGTACTTGTATCTGTGATTTATCCTTCCTTCTCGCTGAAAATTAAAATCTCCGTGAGCTAGCTCGAACAAACATAAGGAGCCACCTCTACCCATGATATCTTTTGGTATTGTTGCGTATACGCTTTTGTGCTTCGCTAGGACAACCTTCCTCGAAACGACTGTGTTTAAGAAAAAAAGAAAAGAGGCCGTAGTTGCTTGGTTTAGTTAGTGCCATAGTAACGGTACGGACATTTACCTATTGCATGCAACCTATACACCAAATAGGAGGAACAATTCTTGACTCCTATATTGAAATGGTGTACGCAACAATCAGTATCGAAAGGAAGGCAGACAATGATGCCTTCTTTTACGCCTTCTCCTTTGCGTGGCAATCTGTTTTCCATAACATTCAACCATACTGGATATGATAGTAACTCACTTCCTATTAGTGGACATTGTGTCGGCAATCTTGTTCCTGCAGCTCCTTGAAAACGATACCAGTCAGTTCCTGGAAAACTGTCGCAGGGCGGGACATGAGGTTGGTTTACATTAGCCAGGTTTCTGTCGGTAGCGTTAAAAGTGAGGTACCCATGGCAGGGATCAACTAAAAGAAAAAACATTTATGAACGGTTTCTTGTTACCATTATATTAGGGTTAAAAAAAAATGAAATAAAATAAAATAAAATAGAGGGATTGAGCTAGCCTTATGCCTATAATAACCATGCTAATTGAAATAAATAGATCATAATGATGTTTTGTAGCAATTTTAGAAAGATTCTCCACATTGCAGAGTTGTTTCTTTTAGATGAATATCCAACTGGATAATTTCATTGCTTAACTGGTCTCCTGTTCTATTAGATGTATAACGGTCACAAAAAGAGCGGCAAAAAAAACAGAGATGAACTGTAACCATTACGTTAAGTTACTTAACTAGACTGGGCAACTTTTACGCACACAATGCGTGCGCGGGATCGATCAGGCAACTTCAGTCTTCAACGGAGACAGCATACAATCACAATAATGCAATCATACATTCTGTGCCAGTTCGATCGTTTCTAACGCATTCTTGGTTATTTTTTTGTCATTACTTAAATGCTACAAGACATATATATATATTACAAGCTTTTTTACAATATTTACATAAACAAGTAATACTTAGACTAGTTACAAAAATCAAAACTAATCAAAATCGAAGCAAAAACACATCATTGTTACAAGGGGTATTCATTAGATATCAAAAACAAAGAAGAAGAAGAAGAAAACATAGATGAATGACGTGGATTTTGAAGCATAGAATCACTTAACATATATCCTTAATCCCCAACCCCTCCCCCGCCCCCCATCCTCTCTCATATTTGAATTGCCGCCCATTTTTCTCTTAAAATTTCTTTTTTTCTTTGTTTTTGTTTGTTTTTTTGTTTGTAGAGTATAGAGTAAGTGGCATAATCTTGTTAAAATACCTGCAATTGTATCTTTTTATTAAGACTGATTCTCTCCTTTGTAATGGAAAACCAACATGATGCAAATTCATTCCAGAAAGCTTTCCAGTGAGGACAACTATGCAAAAGGTGATGAAATGTTTCTGAATCTGATTGGCAAAAGGTGCATTTATTACAAGTATTGAAGCGAATTTTGTAGAGTTCAGTATTGGTATAAAGGATAGAATTAAGCACCTTGTATTGAAAAGCCTTAACATAAGGCTCAAGTGCGACTTCATGTGGAAGCATAAAACATTTCTGTAAAGAAGTAATGAAGAAATGAAATTCGTCTTGCAACTTGTTGAAGGCACTAAGAAATTCATTTATTAACAACGAATAACAATGTTTTGATTTTTACTTTGTGATATCAAAGCTTTATTATTAATAACCAAAGAGGATGAAATTAATGCTGGAATCATATTATTTTTGAACTCGCGGAGTGCAGCATGACTAAGGCCGGCCCAGGTAAGAACTTTTTTTTTTTCTGTTACACAATTCAGTGCTATTTAAATCAAGCAACAGATCAGTTATCAATACTATATATACCATAATCAAAGAAGTTTTTGTAGAAGATTTGGGAACTGTTAATACGAATTTCCTTGTTGTTCCATATAATGCTACACCAATCCTTAGTTGACGAAAAGTTTTCACGAAACTTTGACTATCACTTTAAAAGTTCGGAATAAAACAGAGAATTGACGGTGTAATCTTTAATGTCAAAGTTGCAGTTGAAAAAAAGAAGTTCTCCTAATTTAACCACAAGATGTGGGAAAATAATTTTTCCACGTACATTTTCGCTGAATATCCTTTTTAACCAGGCCAGACGCAAGGATTTTTCGTCATACATCCCAGTTCTATCATTCTCAATCCATGCACCGTTCTAAAACTTATTAATTGTTGATAATCTGGTAACTTTGTTCGTGCCATTCCATAACAATTTATTCAGTAATCGATTCAATTCATTGACCACGCCATTCGGGATTGGCATTAATTTACGAAGCTACATGGACAAACTCAAGGATAAATTAAGTTTTAATTATGATAACTTTACTATAAATAGATAACCCTCTAGAGGACCAGACATTAATTAGCTTCTTTATCTTGTCTAGATTTTCAATGAAGTTCTTTTCAAGCAGCAACTTTTGATCATGAGTATACAAGGGTCTTAATTGACTATCTTGGCCATTTAATACCAATTAAATGTTGTTGTTGTTGTTGTTGTTGTTGTTTTTGTTTTTTTTTTGTTTTTTTCTAGAAGACCCAATCCACATGCACATACCTTCAGTAGTTTTGGTAAAATTTGTCGTTAAGCCGGATGCTTTCTTAAATATTTCCAGTAAATCGAAAAGTAGGTGAGCTGAAATAACCTCTGCAAGATCTGTAAGTTTAATGGAATGGTTAATAAATCAAGCGTCTTTCCTTTCTCTGATTTTAACTATTTTGTCCCCTACCCATCGCTTGCTCTGCTTTGCAATTGAAGCATCTTTGTACGTCTTTAAATTTTTATTATGCTGTTCCACCAATATTATTCTATGCTTTTATTATCTTTGTATTCAGATCGTCTATCACAACATTTTTTTGTGTCTTCTGTCGTGTCTGTGAACACATTGCCCTGAAGCCTACTGAAACTGAGTAGAAATGCAATCTTTTTAGCTTTTCCTCGTTCGTCCCTTCATTGGGTTGCGTATATACTTGTACCATCGTCAACTCTTTGCGTTTTGTGTGAACTCGACCCGTAAAAAGTCCTCTTGCTGATCAGTGGTTATTGGCTCTATTTGCTGTTGTGTTCACTATAGTGTTTTCTTGCGGCACCTCCTCTCGCCTCCCACGTGCATCACTGTCTCTCTACTTTGCAGTGTTTCTGAAACCATCCATTTCCATTTACTCTCCTTTGTCTCTGGCACTTCTATTCTATATTATCCCGGCTACTTGGCCACTTCTGCTGCCCTTCCTTTTTTTGCCATAGTTTTCACGTTCTAACACAAGATGTAAGTCCGATGCTTGGGGGCTATCATTGAACCAAACGGCCTCTAGTCATTTCGCCCTATTTAGATCAGGGCGTCATTACAGCCCAAGGGGCGACACCGCCGGCCAGTTTGTCCTGCGTCGTTCCACGAGGCAAGGTCGTTAACCCTGCGCCAAACTCGGAAGACCGAGGAATCACTCTTCATCCAATGTTTACCCTTCGCGCTGTTGGACATGGGTGATCCTAGCAGGAGTGCAGTACCCCAGCTGACATAGCTCTAGGGGTCATAGAAAACAAACCACTTCGGTTAGGTTAGGTGGTTACCCCATTCAGAGTAGCATATTTTAGGAGATAGATTTGTCTTCGGAGGTTTCTCAAGCGACCAATCTTCTCCGTCTATCCACTGGTGTCCCTCGCGCCCGAACATCAAGTTGTTTATCTGTGTTTTCCGAACAGATCAGTTCCAGGTACTACAGTATAATCTGGTTTCACATGTTTTGGATAATAGTTGAATATATATTATTAAATTCTCACCCTCGGATAATGCAATTCTAGCTTTCTGATTGGTTCACTGGATCTCGGTTACCAGCCATTATACCTGCGTTTGACCTTATATGGAAATGAAAGCGGCAAATGTCGCTCGGCATGAGCTTTTTCGCGTGAAGCAAAGTTTCGTCGACAAAAAAAAAAATGGATGAAAAAAGCACATTCGATGAGCTATCTACAGAGGAAACACAGAAAATTATGGACAATGCCGTCCCAGTAACAACAAAAAAGCCACAAAGCTCGAGATAAGATTATTTAACGGTACGTATACGTTAAGTTTCCCTTAAAGTTGCAAAATTAAAATATGACCGGCGAGATTTTACGCATTCATGTAGATTATGTAACAAAAATAAATTTTACCTGACAGAATGGCTTGCTAGTCCTGGTGGCACCAAATTTTAGAAACCGATATAAGAAATGTCAAAAGAAGAACTGAATGTTCAGTTGAAGTGTTTTTACTCGTCTGCGAGGAAGAAAGATGACACGTATTGCAAAAGTTCATTGATTAAATCCATTAAAGCCGCCAGTTGATCATTTCCTTCGCACGCCGCCGCACAACAAACCGTTTTCCACTATCTCTGACCAGGCAAATAAATTATTAGAGCATATGCATTTGTAAAAGGCCGCAGGAAAACAGGCATAATTGACGGCGTAGTCCATAAGAAACCAGTTTCCAATGAGCAGATGAGGAAACTGTTTGACTAAGCAAGCTCGGATCGGCCGAGAGCAAGAATCCCGGGCAGCTACAGAGGACGACCTAGTTTTATCTCAGTCTCTTTTTTGGCCGACGACGACGAGAGAATCAACGACAGCTAGCGCCAACAATTCTGTCCTTGCGAAAAACACCTCAAGGAGTTGAGTATTTTGAGCTGAACCGAAGTAAGCCCGGTTCTTTACCAGCCACGAAAAACCACCAGGGTGGCCTTGGAGATTCTGAAGATGAATCTGACGCTAATGACTCTAAAACTGACCAACAATGAGCTCCACACATGCAGCTCGAAATGCCAAGGCTTTCAAAGCAAGGGAATCCTGAGAGAGATCTTGTCGAGAATAATTTTGGCACAACGTCTGTGTCACATGGCGATCAAAGTTTTCCGCAGCATTATTACAATGGCAATGTGCAAGTGCACAATTATTTGGCTCTTCTCCATGACTCGAACTTGAACGCTTTTAAAACTTTCTGACCAAGGTTATATCTCCTTCATTTGATAGACGTTTCTTGAATTCTACTTGATAGCAATTTCATTCAGCAAATTCGCTTTCTTTTTCTCTCTCAAATTTTTCATTCAACTAATTTTACAAACGGCGCGCATGTCATGTGATTTCCCTCTTGTTGTTGTTTTTGTCACATCGACTTCCGGTCGTTTTGTAAAATTAAAATCCAATAAAATTAAGCTATATTTCCCAGAATACAAAAGCACCGAATTTAATAAAACAATTATTCCATTCGCGCTTGTTGGCTATTTACCATCTCATATCCAACGCGCGTTACTGGCAATGCGTAGATAAATAAACAAACTGACGAGTTGTGAAAAACGAATGAATTAATGTTTCAACTGAACGAAAGGCCGTAACAGGATTTGTTATATTTGACGCTTGCATATGGTGTTAGACTACGAGTAGTCCCTCTTTCGCTTTAGTCCGTCGTGCGTGACCCGAAAGAAAACCGCGAGAAGAAAATAGCCGCGCGAGTTCACGCGGCCATATTTTTTTCTCGCGGTTTATTTACGGTCTCGCTCGACGGACTAAGCGACAGAGGAACTACTCGTAGTCTAATGTTGTGTTTACTAAGTATGGAGATTTCCTCAATTTATTGGGTTTGTTAAACTGCTCGGGAAAATGTATTTAAAGGTCAGGTATAGCTAGGGTCGATAAAATGACTGCAAAGCCGTCGGCAAAAAATAATCAGTATTGAATTTGCATGCGCTTTAGGTTTCTACCGGCTTCTCGAGCGTGGGTAAATGGACAATCACCTACGCGAAAAAATGGCTAATCGAATAAAAGAAGTCCTTACTAGACAAGAGCCAATGGATTGAAAGGTTGTTAAAATGTAATAAGATAGAGAATGTTTACCTTCACAAGTTTTCCCATTGTCGTTGCTTGCGTATCCAAAAGCACAAGGGCATTTGAATGATCCTTCGGTATTACTGCACTCAGAATTTGGTTTGTTTACACAGACATGGCCTCCGGTAGCACACTCGTCGATATCTGAAAGGTACGATCGAATGCAAATGTTGGTAGTCAAATGATTGAAATCAGTGGAATCGTGATTGCATTAGGACTTGACATGCTGCTGAAATTTTATGTCTTTTGTGGCCTCTACAGCTCTATATCTTCGACTTATGCTATTGGCAAGTCAAGAAACCTTACTCTCACTTCTTTTCTCCACAAGGGATTATAGATGTGTACAGGAGAATCGTTGGCACTACTTGACGCAATGTTACCGCCATTAACCTACACAGGAATAACATGCTGTCAAAATACTATTTCTACTTTGTTTGCTTGTCTGTTTGTCCTACTGGCTTCCTTGCTGATTAGGTTTGCATAGGCTGACGTGAAGTCTTCTCGACATGAAATATCATAAGATATACTGTTATATACAGACAAGAAACATACCTGTGCAATTATGTCCATCTCCAGTGTATCCGTCTTTACAAGAGCAGTTGTACCCTCCCTTGGTGTTGTTGCAGACAGCGTGCAAGTGGCATTTGTGAGAACCTCTATTGCATTCATCAACATCTAAAATTAAGGTAAAACATGGCCGGCAAATTCGTCCAAGAGACTCCCTTGGTGAACTATTTTCAACTGAGAAATATGTGATTTTCAGTCTTGATAAGTAAATGTAGAGATCGAAATTTCTACCGCAGAATGTTTGATACTTAGCGACGTTTTCGCTAAATGATAGTTTACATGATCAAAGGGTATGTTAGGAGTAACATAGTTACCTTTTTCACAGTGTTCGCCCTCAAACTCTGTAGTACATGAACACCGATATCCTTTCTGTGTAAAACCGGACTGACAAGTTGAGTTGTTCTTGCACTTCCGCCAGTTCTCTCTGCACTTGTTCTGAAACGCAGAAAAGGAAAATAGTTGCTTATAAATGATCTACTGCTCTCTCGTTGTTAGAATAAACGAGTGAATGGCTGTTCAAGATACAAGTCTATTTCACTCTTGGGATTGAAATTCTGTTAGCCGACTTTAGCCGACTTAACCCAGAAGTACGAAAAGTAATTTATGCGCAAATATTAAGATTTTCGAGGAGAGCTTTGGCGTAAATTGGCTTATTAACAACTGAAGGTTAAAAGTTAAAAAAAAAAAAAAATGATAGTCACTTACTTCGGCGCCACGATAGTAGTAAAGAGAGTTGTTTATCAGATCCCTGTCAAGCTCCAAGTGAGTGGAGTTATTCAGCTCACATTCATGTGTTCCACTGTCATGATCTTTGTTCTTGATATTAAGACTGACACAGTTTGCGTCCAGGTAGCAACGGTATTCACACTCGTCCAAGTCCTTGACAGTCATGGTTTTTATCCAGTGGTTTACTAAACGTTTCTCAGCATAGAAATAGTAGGCTGGAAAGTACAGCTCACGTCCTCCATCTGAAAAAAAAAAACATAAACATGTTTATCTAAAGAGCTTATAATAAATAAAAGAAAATTTGAAACAGGCTTTCAAAGTCTGAAACAAAAATCAATAGGCAAGCATTTTAAAAAGAACAGACTAATTAAGGAATGAGTGATGAGGGCTTATGTACATAGTATCACTTATCAGCATGCAGTATATCTTTATTTCGATTTACTCTCCACGCACAAGATTAATTTTTTGCCAGACCATTGTATAATATTTAAACAAATCGGTGAAACTATAATTTCGAACCGATTCGTTACTGTTCTGATACTAAAAATAAAATAAATTCCTTAAAGGAGAGCCAAGAGTGTACTCGCAATTTTCTTTTCCGCTTGCCGTCTTGTAAGGATCCAAGATAACTGCATGATGTATTTCAGAGTTCACCTTTCAGTGTCATCCCTTTTTATGAAGAATTTGTGAAGAAATCCGATAGTAAATCAAGAAATGTCCCATTTTGGTGGACCAGAATGATTTTAGGTACTTTTCAGTCCCTTTTACATTTTCTTAAAGCTAAAGATAGTATTAAATAGTTGCCTTGAGTAACATTGAAAGCATTTTATTTATGGGAACTGGAGAAAATAAATTTCAAAGTTCAAAGAAATAATGCAAACGCAGGTAAAATTTTATCATAAGTTTCATTTCACCAGTACTTTCAAGTGATTTTTCGATATATGCTGTTGTTAGAAATGATTTATTTTTCAGAAGAATTTTAAAACAGTCAAACAGAAGTTTGTAACACGATGTAAATGATCTCAGTGCCAAGTGTTTGTTCACATGTTACTCGAACCTTAGGTGAATTCCTTCTCAAACATTCGACGCTGATGGTTGGATCGTCTGCTCGGTGTTTGAATGAAATTCAAACTACAAATATTTTGAAGACTGGACATCTCGAAGCCGTAATTTAGCGAGGAACGTAAAAAGGTCTAAAACTTAAAATCGATTTTTAAAGCGCGAGTGACGGCTTGTTTTTTAATCTTCCCCTTGCCGGTATCCAACTTAAATTCTTCTATCTAAGCATCACACATTTCTCAGTTACTGTCCTTGTGAGAATTTGGTGGTATATCAATATGAATATCCACGGTGGTTTTGCCACCTGTCTATTCAACAGCATATTAATATTCTGACAATAGAGAGTGCTGATCAAGCTTTTCAAGTTTAGTTAAGAAAAAAATAATAGTGTGGAACCCGAAATTTCGCTCTATAACAGAAGAATGAATCCTCCTCTCAAAATATCAGCTTTCGTGGACTGATAGGTGTGATTACGTCTGATGGAAAATTTCCGCGCTACAAGACGGAAATTAGATTGTCACGAAAATGGCTAATTAATACGAGACACGACGTCTATGTTGGATTTACATCATGAACTTATTTTTAGTCTCTATTTTAATCAAAACGTTTCTGGTTGAGGGAAATTTATACGGGGTTTTAATCTTTGGCAAGTTTTTACAAAACAATTTACATTTAATTCGATAATATTTTTACTATAACGTCAAAACCCTGCAAACTTCTCTTTAGGATTTTCGCTTAAACAACCTCCGCTAAGAGTATTGTTATTTTAAATTAGCGGTGGGTAATGATGAGGATCACCGCCAAAAAATGCCTTATGTAATTTGTCTATTTTCAAGTTCCTTGCGTGCTCAACACTCCCTAAATTAAGCACTTCAGGACTCCTTCAGTAGGGCACTTTAACACTCCTTAACTTACGCACTTTAAGACTCCTTAAATTGCGCACTTTAAGACTCCTTAAATAGTGCACTTTAAGACTCCTGAAATTGCACACTTTAACAATTCTTAAATAGTGCACTTTAAGACTCCTTAAACTGCGCAATTTAAGGCTTTAGAAATTGCACAATTTAAGATTCTCACAGTTTTGCACTTAGGCACTCCTAAATTACGCATTTTCAGACTCCTGAAATTGCGCACTTTAAGACTCCTTAAATCGCGTACTTTAAGACTCCTTAAATTGCTCAGTTTATCACTCCTTAAATTGCGCACTTTATTAAGACTCCTTAAGTTGCGAGCTTTAAGACCCTCTTAATAAAACACTTTAAGACTCCTAAAATTGTGCACTTTAAGACTTTTTTTCAATTGCGCACTTTACAACTCCTTAAATTACGCACTTTAAGAATACTTAAATTGCGCAGTTTAAGACTCCTTAAATTACGCACTTTCAGACTGCTTAAATAGCGCACTTTAAAGTGCATCATTTAATTAGTCCTAAAATTACGCACTTTAAGACTCCTAAAATTGCTCACTTTAACACTCCTTAAATTGTGCACTTTAGCACTCCTTAAATTGCGAGCTTTAACACTCCTTAAATTTCCTCTTGTTATAGCATATGTTAAAGCAGCTGAGTATTACCCGCTGCGCGATCTTGAATTCAAGTTAATTCATATTAAGTTTTAAATTCCTTTTCATTGGGAAAAAACTGCAAGAGAAGGAAGAAAAAAATCATTCGTCTGTTTCGATTATCAAAATATGAATTCTGTCAACAGCGTTTTCTCGAGTTCTGTGATTGTATGGGATTATACAAGAAAGGCTTTTACAAGAGCCAACACCAAACCGAACAAATAAATAGTAGATCAGAATTCTGTTGTCTGCTCAAATTTGTCTGGGTTGGGGGCGGTTTTTGACAAACAGTAGCAAGTTCCGCTAAGATCATTCTGAGTTTCGACTCACAGGCCAAAATAATGCAGAATTGATTATTCTACTCGCGCTGGGAAACAGACCGTTTTAATGAAAAGCATGAGCCATATATACATGTATCACAAAGTAAAATCAAGTTTAAAACACAAGATAAGAAAATTGAAGTAATTTGAATTTGGTAAACATGGTTGATGCACGTATCTCATACAGAATGTTTTTTTGTGGATTTAAAAAGATCGAGTGACTGTCCAAAGATTTACAGTAAGCACCTCCAGTGAAATGTTAGACACTTTTTCCAATGAGGAGGAAAATACTCAGCATCAACCTTTAATCAAGTAAACATGGTTTCTTCAAACCGGTGTCATTTGCCTTTTTATGTATTAGGGGTAAAGATAGTTTAAGACTCGTCTCACTTCCTCGTGTTACATGCTGACAGTGCGGCACTTTTCGGAATAAACTGGTTATGAAGACAAACGCATGTAGCATTCTATCACGTTGCTTCCAAATCTACGGCTAATCAGAGATCATCAGCGAATGTCTTGGTTCCCGATTCGACCAGAAAACTACAGACTAACCCTCGATCAAGAAGAGAAGTAGATAGGCTTGCTTACATATCACTGATTTAATTTTCCAAACTTGGACAGACTATTATGACAATATCAGTTTTTGCTACGCTTGATTTTCTTTCTTCTCGTCACATGTCCGCGCTTGACAAGATTGATACAGTACAAAGAGTCATAGCGCTCACTCAGCGAAAAACAGAATGGAAAGAATGTGATACATCTTCGAACAAATTAGGTATAATTTCCGACTAAAGATTCGTTGCCCAAATTATCAAGAATCCTTTGACAGCCATCTTTAACCAAACTGGGGAACGCTGACATAGAAATTAAGATAGTATCTATGAAATACAAAACAGGTAAAGAGGAAGTTTTTCAAACTCACCCTGCGCCCGAGTTGGACAAGGGATTACTGAAATCCATGACACGAGAACGAAAAGCAGAGAGAAACTCATTCTTAACATGCGGCGGATGTCTCCACTTAATAAGTCTCAGATACAAGTCAATACAGTATTGAATAGTCACCAGTGATGTTTTGTCGAATTAAGCTCCAACAAAAGCTAACAACGACTAATGAAAGATGGCATGATATGGCTTAAAGTTAAACCAGTGCTCAGATAGCAGACGTAAACCAATCATGTTACTTATTCGCCTGACTGCACTCCACAAAGTACATATAAACTTTCTGCTCTAATTGTGCATTTTTAATGAGTAAATAGAATACGGTTCTTTAATCAATTTATTTACCTACATGTAGGTTGGTAAAATACATTTGAAGGAGAACCACTCTAGTGAAAGTTTGAGTCTTAGTTGTCTCTTTTTTTTTTTTTTTTTATCGAAATAAAAGGCATGGTTAAGGTCGTTAAGCTAATTCACTGTTCTCGAGCGTTGATAAAATAGATTTTCTGCAGTTAAACCTTAGATGAATGAAGAAAATAAATTTCTCAAATTTCGGTTTTCCTTCTAAGAAATAACATTCTTTCTTAAACTAACGCAGCGATGATTCAGTTTTAGATTCCTGATATTTAGTTTTGCATCAAGATATGTTATTGTTATACTTTCACTTGTTTGAATGCTATTTTTGTAAACACCATAGTTTATCAAGACGCTCTTTTTCGTTAATGACATCCCTTTTTCATCCCGCGAGTTTTCCCTTAGTTCGAGGAGTTTACATTTCTATATAAGGACAATTCGCTAAAAGTTTGTTAGGAATACATGATAAAAGCGCAACCAAACTTACTAAAGTGCACTTCTTAGAAGGGCCACCTTCTGAAGGAAATTAACACTCGTGTTAATTGAGGTAATTGAACTTAACGTGACCTAAATTAATGCGAATTGAGGTAATTACCCAAGAGATGTGTTTAGTTTGCCCACCACCATGTACGTTAATCAAGCTGACCGTTCTACCATAGCTAAGAGACGTTTTATTTTCGCATTATGAAAAGTGCGAACCTTGTTGCTAAATAAAAGCTTGTTGAACTTGAATCTGCAATATAATTCAGTGAAATATCACCGAATACATTTCTAACCCCATCACAAATTCGTTAGAATAGGCGATGACTTGAAATAATCCCAAAATTATGGAAACATGTGAAAGTTACTTAGAACTTAATGTTTACATATACAAGCAAAATAAAGCAGCACCTCCAGTAGAGAAGGTTTCTCTTTAATTCGTGAATTTTCAAGTCTTCAGTGCAAGGAAGATGTCCAGTGAATCGATGACATGTAACTTGCTAATCCCGAAATTATGAAAAGCGTGTATTAAACAATTTATGTTTAACATTTATAAGGAGAATAAAGAAGCCGTTCTAGTAGAGAACCTCTTTCCTTTCTTGAAAGCTGAAGAATCTGTGAAGTGAGATTAGGCGTGTGGAAAACTGAGAGTTCGGCCCATCATTTATCTTTAGATCGTCGATCAGCTTTGTTGTCTACACGAAGAGCTGTGACTTGTATGAAACTTTTTATCGAGCGCTACCGCTTCAAGTATCAGTATTTGCATCAGTCAATTCCAGCTGTGCCCATTCTCCCCCGCCCCCGGGCAACCGCGGGGCATTTGCTCACGTTGTCAGTCCCGGGGGTGGGGCATCTGCAATTTTATCGGAGCCCGGGGGCTGGACATTTGCATACCCCGGGGCGATCCCCAGACATTCGACACACGTGTTTTGGAAAGTGCCATGGATGAGTTCATCGGGAAAGACGAGGTGTTTGTCGAACAATGGCTTGTCCGTCAGGGACTAGAAGAACTTGCAGATGTTTTTAAAGGTATGTTTTCTGAATTTTCGATATTTCTATATTTTGTTTATCACAAAACAATCACTGACGTGAAAACGACTATTTCACATTTCGCATTCAAAACTAGCCTAGCATTTTTTAAATTCATAAAAGTGGAGTTAAAATACTTAAGCTTTGCGAATTCAAATGATGCGATCTTCAAGACAGATCTTGCGAGCTTAAATTGCAATGCATCATCATTTAAAATGTCTTGATTCTTCAAAGAAAAAGTAGCCTGCGAATACAGGCGCCTGTCATCGCTCGCGGCTGGGGGCACGTCCGCCGCAATCCCAGCTATCCTTCAGCAAACTGTTAACAACAAATGCAAAGAAATAAATATAATCAGAATCAACTAACACTTACTATTGTCCTTGAAGTTTTATCTTTGCATTAAAATACTGAGCAGTTGACCGTTTTATTCACTGATTAATTAACAAACTGCGGACGTGTTGGTCGGCGACGATCCCGGGGGCGGGGCATTTGCCCTCTTTCTTCGTCCCCACCCCGGGGCATTTAGACAGCTTATGTGTCCCTACCCCGGGAAATTTGCCCATTTAAAAAAAAAAAAAAAAAAATGCTAATGCCCGGGGGTTAGCCCGGGGGAGAGGGGGTGGGGGGCGTGGTGGGCACTGCTGGAATTGGCTGATGCATAACGATCAGCACAAACTTCTCTACATGATTGAAATACTCGTTAAGATGTTTTAACTAAAGAAGATGATTACGGTAAAAGTGGCATATATCTGCCTGGTATAAAAGCACTAATGTTTCTGCCAACTAGTATATGTGAAAATGTTTGTTAGTCAACTACTGAGGAGAATAGCATGGTTGAGTGAAAATAAGTTTTAAAAAAATATGCACGTTGGGCAGATTTGAAAGAGAGTTATGAATTTTAAGCTTCCCCACGCTTCACAAAGCTGGGTTTACAATGTACGTCGATGTGTTTTCAACACCCTAGTGCTAGTTTTATGCTTTTCTACTTGCGCCAAATGGAAGGAAAGAAAGCTTTTAGAGATAATAAAGCTTTTGTTTTGACGAGCGTGCCACATCTTGCGGAAGAGTTCATTACAGGCCTCGAGCTCCGTTTAGTTATGTAATGTTAATGAGGTTTTTCTATATGATGTTTTTGTTTAAACGAGAAAGGCCAGGAAAACGCCATTCTTCTTTACTTTGAAAAGCCTTTAAAATAGGCAGCAATCATTTTTTACTTCATAGGCAACGCAGCTTACAAACTTCTGCTTGTAATTTAAGCATGCAAGAACATTTGGTTGCTTGCAGGCAAACTTGTGGCTTAGCTCATCTGCCGTTAGAAGACACTCAAATTAATGGTAAAATTCAGCTAATTTATGGGCAGCAAAGCCAGTTGCCTCTGATATAAATGGACCATTTGGACCTGTTGAAAAAGCTGGACTCTACTCAGAGATACGAGCGTCTCATGCCGAGTACGCAAGCTTGTCCTCAGCTCGT
Organism: Orbicella faveolata; assembly: GCF_042242905.1. Classification (NCBI taxonomy): domain Eukaryota; kingdom Metazoa; phylum Cnidaria; class Anthozoa; order Scleractinia; family Merulinidae; genus Orbicella; species Orbicella faveolata. The sequence goes on along the minus strand of NW_028301563.1, from coordinate 7,832,000 downwards.
ACTCGTCTCAATATATTCGTTCGTTCGTTCATTCGGTATTCATTCATTCAGAAGAGATGATATTACGGTGGCAAACAAGGTGGACGTACTAAAGAAACACAGCGTACAAAAACTTCAAGATCATTTGACTGTTTTTTTGTTTTTGTTGTTTTTTTTTTTGGTAACGAAGATGTCAGAGAAAATAGCTTACTGGCCTTGAATTATCACCTGCTAAAAACACCCTTAATCACAGCTTTAGTGGCTAATAATTAAAACTTTGTCAAAAGTCGCGACTTTTCATACCTATTAAAATTTAATTTTGAGAAGATATTTAAAACACTCGCACAGAAGTTTGAAATACCATGTAAATAATCTCGGCACATTTTCTTTACTATTTGTTACTCGAACTTCTGGTGCATTCCTTCTTTATAACACACTGCACTCTGATGTTGGGACACTGGGCACTTCCAAGTCGTAATTTAGTGGTAATTAGCGAAGTACGCAAATTGAAATCGACTTTTGAAAGTGCGAGGGGCGGCATGTATTTTTAATCTGTCCGTCCCCGAGATCAACCGTAAATTCTCACTACTAATCATCATACACTTCTTAGTAATTGTTCTTGTGAGGATTTGGTGTTACATCGATATAATATCCACCTTGTTCTTGCCACCTGTCTATTCAGAGAGCATATTAATATTCTGATAAGAAAAGAGGTGCCTATTAGCTTTTCAAGTTTTGTTTAAAAAATAATAGGTTTGGAGCTCGCGTTTCTCCCAGGTTATAGAAAAAGAAGGAACTGTTCCCTCGAATTATTAGCTTCTGTTTAGTCGACTAATAAGGCTGATTATGTTTTGAGAAGAAGTTTCGTGCAACAAGACCGGAAATAGATTGCCAAGGAAATTGCTAATTATACGAGACACGACATCTACGTTAAATCTGCATCATGAACGTATTTTGTAGGTACAGTTGTATGTATGGGAAATTTAAACGAGAGTGGGTCTTCATCTTTGGCAGGTTTGGCATTTAATTCCATAATATTTTTACCCTTGCTTCAAGACCTCTTGCGTCAACCTCCGCTGAGAGAGTTATTATTTCAAATTAGCGGTAAGTAAACATCAAGATCAGAGCCATTTTCGTCATTACACTGTAAATAAAAATATAATAAAAGTTGATGTTCCTATTTAGTTTCTTTTTATACACTTTTTTTCGGATACTTTCGCGAGATTTTTTTTCGAGTTATGTGTTTCTATCGGATTATGGAAGTAAACCTTCTACAAGTACGAGCAGAAAAACCGAACAAGTAAATAATAGAACAGATTTCTGTTGCTTGCGCAAATTGGCCTGCATTGCGGGTGGGTTTAAACAAACGGTAGCAAATTAACTTCCTCTAGCATGCAATTTCAATTACAGGCTAAGAAAAGGTAGGGAAGATTATCCTTCTCTTGCTAACAAACCGACTATTTTAATTCAAAGCATGGATTATATAGATATGATACAAAGTAAAATTATGTTCACATCACAAGATAAGACAATTAAAGTAATTTGATAATTTGATAATTGAATTAATCCAATTTCGACGACGTTTACAAGACTTAAAATTAAGGATTGAGTGATTGCCCAAGGATTTACGGTAAGCACCTCGAGTTAACTGTTAGACACTTTTTCCAATTAAAAGGAAAATACTCAGCATCAACCTTTTATCAAGTAAACACAGATTTTTTTTTTACTGCTGTCAGTTTCGTTTCATATTTTAGAGGCAAAGCTGCTGATTTAAGATTTGTTTCACTTCTTCGTTTTAGATTCTAACAATGCATCTTTTTTTTTTAGAATGAATTGGTTATGAGCACAAATGCGTTTAGCATTTTATCACATCACTTCCAAATCTACGGCTAATCGGAGATCATCAGCGACCGTCTTGGCTCCCGAGTCAAACGAAAGGCTTAAAACTAACCCTTGATCTCGAAGAGAAGTAGATGGCCTGCCAAGATATCATTTAATTTCGAAAACTGGACAGAATATCGTGACATTAACAGTCTATGCTACACTTGCTTTTCTTTATTCTCGTCACATGTCCACACTTGACAAGATTAATACAGTACGGCGGAGAGGTATGGGGCTGACTTTGGGTAGGACCGAATACAAAGGGTGTGGTGCGAATTCGAACAAATTAGGTGTAATTTCTGCCTATTGATTCGTTTCCCAAATTATCAAGAATCCTTCAACAGACATCTTTAGCTAAACTGAAGAAAACTTAATTAAGATACTATCTATATGAATTACAAAGCAGGTAAACAGTACATTTTCAAACTCACCCTGCGCCCGAGTTCGACAATGGATTACTGAACTCCATGACACGAAAACGAAAGGCAGAGAAACACTCATTCTTAACCTGCGACAGATGTCTCTATCTAATCACTCTCAGATACAAGCTAATATAGTATCGAATAATCACCAGTGATGTCTGGTCGAATTATGCTTAAACAAAAGCTAACAACGACTAATGAAAAATGGCATGATATGAATCACAGTTAAAACAACGCTTTGATGTCAGATATTAGCCAATCATGTCACTTTTTCGCGTGACGGAGGACTCAGCAGACCACAGCACGTATATGCTTTAATTCTGTTCTAATTGCTTATTTGTAATGAGAAAAGAGGATACGGTTGTTTAATTAATTTGTTTACCAAGATTGGCTGAATATGTCTCAAGGATAGCCAGTCTTGTGTAAATATAAACTTTTTCTTTATTTGAAATAAAAGACATAGGTAAGCTAATTCACTGTCTTCAAGCGATATTATAAGGGATTTTCTGCAGTTAAACCTTGGATCACAGAAGAAAACAAACTTCAAAAATTCCGGTTTCAGTTGTCGCAAATAACTACACGCAAAATGACTCAGCTTCAGATTCTCGCTATTTATTCTCATCGCATCAAGCTTCTTGATTGGTATACTCTCATTAGTACCATATCCTCACTGCATACTCATTACCTCGTCGCATAAGATTAAGTTATGGGAAGAGTCCGCGACTGATGAGGCAATAGGCATGTAACGAGGATATGAGCAGATAGGAGTTTGGTCAACCGCCACCAGGGGAGGTGGGCGGGTCACAAGAGACGACTGTCTTTGTGGACTACATGCAGGACGAAAAGACCACGCTTCAAGTGGAGAGACCAAATAGAAACTCCAAATGGCGCAAAGCATTACCGACGCCACTAGCACGGGCGAAAACTGGGGAATGTTATGGAATAACAGCATGTTTTGCAATGAGCTAATTAATTATGCAGTGAGAATAGTTTGAATGTTATTTTTGTGAACTGGTGGCTCATCAAGTTGGTATCGTTAATGATTTCCCTTTTTCATCCGGCGTGTTGTCCCTGAATTTATCTCATTTTAAATGATAAATTCTCGATGTTGAATACCTAGAGGAGTTATACAATATTGGGAGTAAAAGGTGCTCAAAATCAATAAGGTTTACGACGCAAGATCTTCTAGTCAGAGCTTACACTTTTTCATAATGTCAGAAAACTTTTGCAATTTTGCTCCTTGACATCAGGTGTCTGTTGATAATTTCCAGACAGCACTTGTTCCCTTAAAATAATCCAAAATTATACCTTTTTCCATGTAACATGATGACCTTGTCCCCTTGTTCCCGAAAATGTCTTTAAGTCTCCAATAGGCGAAGAAAGCGGAAGATAAAGATTGTCAAGTAGACGTAGTTTAGCCAAACCACATGTTGTCAATATAGAAGAAATTGTGATCATTATGCGACCAGTGTTTATTCACAGTTTGACTTCGTCCATCATAAAATACTTCATGTTTCTATTGAAGAAGAATTTGGGAAAGGGTTGTTAGAGAAACAGAGCACTGACAGGGCTAGAGATAAATTGAGGTGGAGAGAAGATGTGCAATTGCGGCCCTATATATATGCCACGTGGCATGCAGCGGACAGTCATTAGTTATGCAGTTTACCCGGCAGGTCGATACCGTTGCTCGGAGTGTGCCGTCACCATGTCAGGGGTGCGAGTTGGGGCGTTCAATAGGTTTAATGTAGGTGTGAACCAGTACAGCCAGTCAGCCATTCACCAGTTGCCTGGCACTAAGATGGACCACATCGCTGTAAACGTGCTACCACTATAAACCCTTCACCAGACACCCCCATAGAGCGAAGAGGATTCAGTTAATTTATTTTTCACCCGCAATCATGGACAAAAGTCTTGAGACAAATTTGAGCTCTTGGCGCTTTTGCACACACGCCAAACAACAGTCACGAGCGAAAACAACTTCACCTGCTTTGCATCTTCCCCCACCCTACCTACAATGTGTAATTTCGTCTGAGTTTTAACATTGTATTTAGTAGGGAGGAGAGAATAGCAACGCCTCTTTAAAAGAATTGCAGTGCTTTTTCAAACTTCAGTGAAGAAGATAAAAGATAAACACAGACAAGCGCGTTGAATTACATAAGTATCCCAAGGGCTTCTGTCCACCATTGCAGTTCTTGATTTGTTTTATTACGGTTTTCAGACTGATAATTTATGGATTTTAAAAAGATAATTGCACTGGTTACAAAACGAGCACACGATTCAAAGAGCGAAAGGAACTATCCCCCCTCCCCCCTCAAGAACAAATAAACAAACAAAAACGAACAAAAGAAAAAAATCTGCGAACCTTTCTCGCAATTTGAAAACCGTTGTGAACGTAGACAACAAGAAGAGAATCTTGGCAATGGAGTCGAAGTTAAAGATTACATTGTTTAGTCTTGTTAATGTAAAATTATAACTACATCAGTGATTGACAGGGAGTGGCTCGGCGAGGTATCAGAATTTCTCTTATTTTCCTAAATTCTTGGTTCCAGACCTCCCACCAGTTGACCGCGTATTTAAATTTTATTATGGCCGCCACACAACATAAAGTACGAGCGATGAAGATAAGCTTACATTTCTTTCCAAATCGTAAATTTGCTAACCCTGAGAAAAAGGATTACGGCCCATCCGATTGATACGTTGTTGTCGTTTTAATTTGTTATACGGTGAAAAAAAAAAAAAAAATCGTCACCGAGTAAACGCTCTTAGAGCGTCTAGTTACATATAATGTGTGTAAAACTGAATTACCTAAAAAAAAACGAAACAAAAAGAAAACAAAAAACGAAAGGCATCCAGACTTTTAGGTTAGAACAAGTGCTAATAAATGGCCTGTCATGGATTTCAAAAATAACCCTTAACTGTCAACTCAAAAGTTAACTTAGCGTATACATGTAGGTTCGTGATACTAGAAGCTGTGAATTTGATATGCTTTAGAAAATACTATTTACATGTAAATCTGTTCATTTAGAGGCTGGAATAATGTATTTAAAACCTGGAAAATCTGACTCAGCTATTACTTTTTTTCCTAGAACTCTAGAGAGTATCTTATGATGGCTTCATTATCAAAAATGTTTGCTGCCACTGCAACATATCCCTATCAAGTGGTCAGGTAAAGGCTTCAGGTAAGGACTGGCAGGGATTGTTTGATGTCGTTCAACATGGTGCAGCACTTGCCCTGTTCAGACCAGAGGGCGTTCCAAGAGCAGTGGGTCATGGAATATATTGCGTGACTTTGTATGACTGGTAACCAGTCTACAATCCCAATGTTGATAATCAGGTGATTTTGTCCCTTTATGTTGAGAAAAACGCGACATTTGCCAACTTTGATTAGAGGGGTGGGATATACGTGATCCAGCTCAGCTGTCCCAACTACGTTTGTCCGGGATTGTCTGAAAGAAATATGCGAAGAATTTTCTAGTGAAGGTAACGCCAACGATTTTCATGGTGTCACAATATTTTAGAATTTGATTTCGGGTCAATGACGTACACTTTGTCTCTGTAAATTGGACAGAACTTTTCTACGTCGATCTGGATTAAGGCTCGGTGCAGATATTCGTGGAATATAACTCGTAACCGCCTGTAATAGAACGAAATTTGCCATCTGCTTCAAGCAAAATGGGATTAGAGCTCTTTCCTATTATTTAGGACATTTTCCAGGATTATTAATTCGCGAAGTAGCAGATCTTTGTGTTGTTTCACGGAATAGTGTTAAATAAGTTGATCGAAGCTTACCCGTGTACAGTGTTCAGATATATCACGATTACACGCGACACAACAACTTCCGGGTTCCATGCATTCAAAGCTTAAAATAAGCGTGTAAAGGTGCGGAGTGTTCAAGACGCACATGGTGGCAAGAAAAACTGCATGAAAGATGAGGCGCATTGTAATTATATAGTAAAACACAAACTTAAAATATTAATTTGCTTCTTTGAATGGTTACAGCACAAACTGTGTTCTCATATTTGCTGCATTAAGTACCCTAACCTTTTTCTCAGCTATTTCTGGGACTTTATAATATGCTGGTTTTGAAATTCTGGTGGTACATGAAAATAATATCGCCCATTTGACGATTGTTTTTATTCTCATCACCGTTTTATGCGTCATTGCATGGATGTCTTAAGACGAAATTGGATTTTGATCCCTCTTGTAAAAGGCTGGAAGGCAAGAAGTAAGTGATTTTAGACTAGTTAAAACGTTCTGTTCATTACAATTGCGTGTTCTGTCAACCGAAAGCCGCGTTAGAAATACGTGTGCTAATTGGCCGTTCTTATTTAAAGGCAAACGCAGATTACAATTTTTAGCATGCATTTTATTTTGAAGAGTTGGTTGCTTGTATGCAAACTTGTTGCTTCGCTCATCTTCAGTTAGGTGACGTTCAAATTTTTTGTTTAAATTTATCGTTCCTTCGTTTCTTAGTTCCGCTTTTTCGTGGAGAATTCAAAATGGACCTTTTAGAGCCACCGAAAAAATGAAAGTCTTGGTCGTTGTTAACTGTGATTCTTTAGTCATTGTTTTGTTGATGGAAATTGGGAACATAAATAATATCCTTATCGTGCATCTCCACGATGCACATTTGACCAAATAGTATGTTTTCGAAAGCAGAATACCACAGGTCCTTAATATTATCTGAGATTTTTTTTTGGCAAGGCAAATGTCAGAGAAAGTAGCTGACAAGCCTGGAAACCTTGAAAACAAACAAACAAAAAAAAGGTTTCTCTGTCGGGAGTCTGAAAGGCCACTGACCACAGTGGGGTCTCTCGGACGCCAACGATACTACAAGTCAGCAGCAGATATACTGAGCTAATACATGTCATGATACTATTTACAGAAGATACAGACTCCAGGTCAGCGTCTTCATTAAATTTAACTAGAAAATTTATTTACGAGTTCTGGAAATCACGCCCACGGTACTATTTTGGAATGTTTTCTCCCAAGTGCTGTTGCCTGAGTCATCGTTTTTCTTGAAAGGTTTTAATTTACAATTTTCAAAACGGAGGGGTGGTGGCGGGGTGGTTGGCTACCGAACCCCTCCCCCTTAAGCCCGTACGCCTGTGTTTAAAATAATTAGTTTGTAATTAAGGAATTTCACGATTTTTTTAGTATCATGAATGTATTTTTTTTTTTTTTGTATCCTGATATTACACACATGTAATACTTTCTCTAAAGTGCCTTTAACAGTCTCCAGCAGTTGAACTTTGACAGATAAATAATGACACTTGTCAAAATGATGGTATCACAAAAATTTCCAATTATTGGTGAATAAGTTGTTGTCATCTTCATGGCATAATAGGTTACCATAGCCACGGTATATATCTGTTAAAAATGTATCCGTAGTATCAGCTTTAAATGCTTATATCTCAGAAAGGGTACATAAAGACAACATAACTAGGATTAAAGTAGCATTTTATTCCTAGTTTTGTACATTTTGAAGCGCCAGGAGTATTTTTCATAAGATCTTTTAAAATATTATAGGTCATGACTACTTACTGTTATAAGGATATTAAAATTAAGAGAAAAAAATTCCCAGAGCGCTTTACTCCACTAATTGTTTATGGCACGTTACAATAGTAAATTTAATTATCTTATTTTATGTTTTTTAATAACAGGTGTAAGGGTCGAACTATAATAAAAAAATTTCGTAAAGTGGTAATTACGCTCACGTGCTTAGTTTGAGCTACCCGTGAAGAAATCAGCTTAAACAAAAGAACTGCTTAAATAGCAATTCCTCAGCATTCTATAAATAATAATAGCGTTATTTCCATAAACTGCTGCAACGAAGTAAACACTATCCACCTTTAATTTATCGGTGAACTGAGTTATCATTGCAACCAAGCACTTCATTGAAGTGAACAAATTAATTCTTCTCACTAATTTAGCCTGAGTTAAAGTGGACGATACTCTTTTACCCCTACTCACCCCGTCCTACACAGAGACTCCCCAATGTACACTATCAAAACACTTAAAATAACTTAAATCCCTTTCCATTTATTGTTTTTCTTTCTAAAGAGTTAGGGACAAAAATCCCCTTCTAGAAAATTCTTTGTAACCATGGTTGCACGAGATAAAACCACATAAATTAAACCAAACAGAAAAAAAAAGGAGACGAGGAAATGAATGAAAGAAGGACGAACATATAGGACTGCAAACTAATATACAGACAATAAAACAAGACAAAAATGAAAAGCAACTTCGTAAAAAAAACGAAACAAACGAAATGGAAAAGCAAACTATAGGAGAAACATGAGAGTAAAGAAAGAGACATGAAAACAAGGAAACGAATAAACACAAACAAGGGAAGAAACAAACACGAAGAAAGAATATTGCCAGCATGTAAATAAAGACGGAACAAACTAGTAAAGCAAACAAACAAACAAACAAAAAAAAACAAGCAAACAAACAACTAACAATTATCTGTTACACCAGTTATGCACTTAGAGGGTCGTACAGGGGTATTCTCGCGATGCGTGATTACCTGATTTCACTTTTCGGTAAAACGTGAATTTATGACATTGTTCTTCGAACTGTGTGACCTTAAGGTTTTGCGTGACCTGTGAAGAACTTGAATTATTAACCGATATTCGTGATTTCACTACTCTACTATGTGATTTTGAGATGCGAGTCCTCTGAATGCTTAGAGTCGTCTGTCGAGAGTGATTTACAATATGGAGCCTGTACGACCCTCCACTTACAATAGAACCCTATACTATTTATCAGTTCTCCCTGGTGGGTTTTTCAGAATTAATTTATATTAATATAAAATTTATGAAAACTAATTAAAATTCCAGGTTAAAAATTCTACAATATGATGTAGCACAATTATATAGATATATCATGAAAACCACGGGGTTTTCACCGTCTTTTTGAACAAGCTGGATAATGGAGAATTTTTAATCTCATGGCCAAACTCATTCAAGCGTTTCATGGACAGGAATGTTAGGCCAATAGCTGGTTTTTACATGACGTCACTAAAATTCGAACTGCAAAACTATTGATCTTCCTGAGATTTTAATTTAATGATGTATAAGAGCAGCTGAAAACTAATATTCATACAAATTTTCGCTCCGAATGGGTTCTTGGTTTTGTGATACACTACACTTGAATTTCTGAGCTTTTGCGTGGCGCGGCATTTACTTGACGGCCTATAGAGCTGTCATGACGGTTAAAAAACTGACTTATTTCGGGGAACTTGGCTATCTGAACAGTTCATGCTTAGAAAAAGTATTATTTTAATGTTTTAGAGTTCCTCGAGGGATAAATTCACGCTTTTGTAGCAAAACTCAGTGACAGATGTTTCTGTTGGTTTCCGGCCGCCATGTTGGTGCCTATACGGATGGGCACCAGCATGGCGTCTCCATACAAATCTCTATAAATTTGGGTTAAAAAGTTTCTCCGCGTATCTCGCATAACAAAAATTGCTGTGACCAGAATTTTGGCGAGAGTCTTTGCATATTTACCTTCTTTCATTTCCCAGATTCTGGACTATTGACCGGTTTTGATTTTTATTTTGATCAATTTTGAATTGCGTGACACTGAAAACCAGCAATTAAAGACGTCCTCTAATTGTTAATGTTATTGGACTTCTTAGTGGAAACACCATGAATTTGAGATCGCTTAACAATAGGACCTTATCCATATAGGCATTTGTAGATCTTTGTACACCGGATGATAAGGTCACGAGACCCTTGACTGATATTTGAAGTGTGATCGTCCTTCCTCAAATACGAGCGACGAAGTTCTGAAAAAACTGGAGTTTCTCTATGTTTATGTTCCATTTAGTGGTGCCAGACCTAACCGTCGAACAATTAGATAGCCCACTGAATATAGGTGAATTGAAAATAATTAAGAGCACCGATCTACGGTGTACGAAAAAGTCGTTCACGATCTAATGTCGACAAGTTGGCACTGTGTGGAGCAGTTGCAAATTACATCACGACATTTCAAGTCAAAAACATGCTTCTAGGACGCCTCTTTACACGTCAAATGTTTCGCCCGTTCCCTGGGTTTGAGGACAAGTTATCATTAATCTTCAAATAAATTATAACATGTAAATTGTATGTTTTTTTCTCCGTTTGCAGATTTATCGAGTGTCTTTCTAGTAGTTGCAGTTCTCAAATGATAAACGGAAGATCAACGTAAGCAAACGGGTAGCAATCACGTCACGAAAGAGCCGTCAATATTGGTTTAACACTAAAATCATTTGTAAATGGATTAGTCAGTGCTACAGTAACGGGCGTTACACTTCCCTGGGTAAAATAAGTTGTAGATATAGTAGGAGCCACAGTTCTTTACTTTAATGAAGACCCAATCCTTGCAACAATTACTCTCCATGTGAATGCAGAATTTTCTTTGGACTGTACCCTCAGCAACTGTAGGGTGATTCTCTTTCAACCAGACAGGGAAGCGTGCATCACATCTCTTCATCGGTGGACATGTGGTCACCATTTTTGTGCCTGCAGCTCCTTGGAAACGATACCAGTTATCGGGTAAGTTGTCACATTTCTCATTTTGTGTTGTGTAGTTATATTTTCTTTCCGCATCAGTCAGATTTTGGTAGTTGTTACATATGTCAGCTAAAAAAAAGAAAAATTAATATTTGTATTAATTTTGCACAATACTGTATGTACTAAAAACAACAACAACAACAACAAAAACAACAGAAAACAAGTATCACGAGGTGATTAAGTATATCAATGAAATAAAAAAATGTGAATATTAAAAGATTAATTAACACTACGAGAGACATTCGAAAATTCGCTTTTTACGCCTGTACAATTTGAAAATATTTTCAATTATCGTGAATCCTTAATTGCTGGAGCTTTCATACGATTACTCTTTTATAGTATAAAAGAGAAAGAAACGAACGCGCGCGCATTAATAAACTTGCTTTACAGTGATGAAAAATAGCGATAAATTGGCCAGCCATCAGCAACACAACACATATCATGATATCAATAAATCATAATAAATTCATGATTAAACGTTCATAATGATATTTAGTTTATATACACAGGATTCTGCGTTCCTTGTGATAAGTTAAGGGCCATTAACCGATCTTTTCGAGCCGTTGCTTAGGAAAATTTATTCTCATATAACCTCATCATTTTTAGTTAGTTCAGAGTTATTTCATGTGTCTTAACTTTTTCATGATCAGTAACACTAGTAATGACGTCATCAGGCCGCGCCCATGGTCATGTGACTAATACGGAAAAAATGCAAAGGCTCCCAGGCAAATTACTTTAACGGGATTTTTTTCATTGATTTAATATTTTAATGTAAATCCTCATTACGCTATGCATCGATTTTGTTTCATGGCTAAAAGGTCAGATTTTGAGAGAATTTCAAAATATTGAAAAATTTATAATTTTCTGAAAAAAGCATGATTTCGGAAAAGGAATGCATAGCTATGTTTCCAACGTTTGCATTAATCGAAATTCGTCGAAAAAAGCTGGATTTAATGAAAAACCGCGTTTCCTTTAGCATTTAAAGAAACCGGAAGTGCGCCTGATATCTATTGGAAGTTACCCTATTAGCGCGTGCGCAATTTACACTACCAGGGCACTTCGGTAAGATCAAACAAAGCCACACTGAGTTAGTTTTTCTCTTTCTATTGCTCTTTGTTTTTCTGTCTTTCTCTTATTTTGTCTTTGCTTATACTTTTTTTACTTTGCATTTTGTGAAACACAAAGAAAAACATCTAAAATGTAAGGGAATTTGCAAGTTTTTGAGCTGTTTTTATTTTCCGCACTCAGGCTGACGTTAGTAACCGGAAGTGAAATTTCACCTCCTTAGCAACGCGCGCGAGCGCGTACATAAATCAGTTAATGAGCCCTTAAATCAGACTTTTTCAGAATCAAAAAAGAATAAAATAATAAATGCAACCACACTTCATCAAAATCCCAATCTGTATAGTTCGTTTTCACATGACCTCAGCAAAATTAGAAAGTTCTCAAAATCAATGTCACTAGCTAGCGGCGGAAGGGTTTTGTTTCAACAGAGCGTTTCGCTATGGAGGTGAGTTTTCTTCTTCTTTTTTTTTCTAAATTTGAGACACACTAATTTAATGGCGTCTGAAATATTATAAAAACCAATATTTTCACCCAAATAGTGTTTGGCTGATTGTCCTTAAAATGTAAACACAAATCCCTTATGCAGACTTATGTAAAATGCCAAAGTTTCAGTTTCATTGTCAGTTTGCAGCCGAGTTCTGGCTATCAGCTCCATGGGGGTCTTCTGAGATTAATTTGCGACCAAATTTTGGGCTGTTTTCAACAACTCTTTCAACTCTCTCTCTCTCTCTCTCTCTCTCTCTCTCTCTCTCTCTCTCTCTCTCTCTCTCTCTCTCTCTTTGCTATTAAGACGCTATTTTCATCGCGTGCAGTACAAAATTGCACCGATTTTTTCGTTATCTTTTTTTTCCATGATTTTACTCTTACATGCAAGACCAATTTATGTCCTCACAAATTTAAGTTAATGGGACAACCATGAGTGATTACGTGCTGGTTGTGTGACATGCAAAAAGGTAGAGGGTAGGGTTTCACAGTCCAAAGTTTAGTGTGATCACATGCATTAGTGACGCAAACTGTACGCTAAGCCAATCAGAATTGGCTGAGCTGGTATGTCACTGTCAATCGATTCCCAGGCATCGAGCACGAGTGGTGTGTTCATTCATTCTTTCGCTGCGAGCTAGCAAACTGTATTTGCCTTCTTCGATGACGTGATTTTCCCTCCCTCCCCACCCTATGGTTTAAGCATGTCACACACGAAATACACAATGTTTGTGAATTTATGAATAGTTATATATCCTACTTAAGCTTCTCAGCTGGGCCTTTGGCTTCCATGTTACGGGATTATTGACTAGCTTTACTATGTACAGCCAATGTACCTGTATCTAATTCTCAGATACACAGCAATATGTATTGAGATCTCTTTACACAAAACGTTACAGTTAGGAGCTATTTTTTGTAACTGTTAGCGACCAATGCTATTGGCACTTATGTAGTTTATCTACATCAAAGACACTGAATGAACTGATTAGCCTTGTCTAATCTCAAGGACTGCATGATTGTATTAAGGAGTTAGTCTACGGTTTAGATTTGTCTAATTGAAATACACAAATAAACTTTGGGTTGGGATGAAGTGCTCCCATACAGGCACTATTGGCCCCATAGACTCAGAATTGATGGGTTGCCATGTAACCATGAGTCTAAACTCCCTTAGGACTAGGAACCTCTTTCAGGGTATTGTGACCTGCAGCCCTGGAGGGGAGTAAGGACCCCTTTCAGGGTATTGTGACCTGCAGCCCTGAGGGGGAGTAGGGACCTTTTCAGGGTATTGTGACATGCAGCCCTGAGGGGTAGTAGGGACCATTTCAGGGTATTGTGACCTGCAGCCCTGAAAGGGAGTAAGGACCTCTTTCGGGGTATTGTGACTGCAGCCCCGAAGAGGATTAGGAACCTCTCCCAGGGGTTTGTGACCTCCATCCTCGGAGGGGAGGGGGGTTTGACGCCCCCCACCCCCCTTTACCAAGCCAGGTTAGTGATTCGTTTAGTGATGGCATTTACATGTAGTTCCACTGGCCTGTTATTGGAGAACTTCATTCCCAACCCCTTACCCCACATATCATTGTTGTGTTCCTTTTTCTCGTGCCGTTTCTGAAGTAAAATAGCTCTCGCATTGTTAACATTATATAAATATCATATAGATTTTCGCATGCGTTGTAAGTTTGGCGTATTGGGGGTAAAATACTGAAAATTTCAATTTTTATTGGCCTTAACTTCGAGAACAGCAAGTGCAACGCACATTTTTACTTTTAGTGCTAATTGTATGACCCCAAAATATAATAGCACGCAAGAACATAAGTATTAATTAAGGCGTTTCTTGTAACGTCCGTTTACAGCATGTTTCAGTTGTTATTCACTTTCATGGGAAGTTAAACTTAGGTTTATATTGCTGGACCCCGATTGTGGAATGTCTTACTTAAAGCTGATTGCTTGACGATAACTAATTCATAGCTTCCTTCAAAAAAAGAATGGAAAACTTTTAACTAGTGCTTTATGCTTGAATGCTCTGACCAATTTTCAAACCAACAAAAAGTTACGTGACCTGAAAATTACTATAATATATTTAAAGCTCAATCATTACTTAGTTGGTTTAATTTCATGGAAAGCAATTCTTTTGAGAGAATTTTAATTCAAAAATAATGTAGTTTCGGTTCAGTTCGATTCAGACAGTCAGGTGTACCATCAGATAATATATGGGTTACAAATAATGTAGTGAATAATGACTTGTTACGGCTCCCCGAAGTTAATCTTAAGCAAAGTGTATTACCTATACTATGAACAAAATTACATTATATATACCTTCGCAGCTAGAACCCTCCATTACAAATCCACCTTTGCAAAGGCAGTTGTACGAACCATCCGTATTCATGCACTCAGGTTTAGCAACTGTAACGCATGGGTTGACCTGTGCAGCACATTCGTCGATATCTGACATGAGAGAATGTGATATGAATGTTATATTTATCCACCGTTGTAAAATACATATCTTAGTTTCTGTCCAATTCGCATCCAAGTGACAAAGGCGTGTTAAACAAGCATATTCTGTATCGGTCATGCGACCTCGTTCCAACGGATTTTCAATCAGACTGTTGAACGGAATAGAGCCAAGTTCTATTTTTGTTCAACAACTTTCAACATATTGAACGGCATATTTCAACGTTCAACATCACATTATGCACTGTTCAGCATTTGTTGAACAGCAGCTGCAATATTTGTTGCTCATCAAATGTTAAACCTTGTATCATTGGCTTAAAGTATGCTATACACAGACATGAAACAAACCTGCGCAATTTTGTCCATCTCCAGTGTATCCGTCTTTACAAGAGCAGTTGTACCCTCCATTGGTGTTGTTGCAGCTGGCGTTCACGTGGCATTTGTGAGAACCTCTATCGCATTCATCAATATCTAAAGTTAAGGTAAAACATGTTTCATAGGATCCACTGAATCGGAGGAGCAACTCAGCTCCTTTAATTACCTCTAGAAATGATAAAATTTGGAATATCAGTTAAACTTGGTTTTAAGAGCCAATGTAACTGTGAATTTTTAACGAGAAGCTGTATCTAAGTGATCGAGAATTTGTCTGAGGAAAAGACCGAAAAATTCGTTTACTGAAGAGAGTCAAAAATCAATGTGAACTAATTTTCTAGAAATATGTGAGTTTTAATGTTAACATGTAAAGAACGGGATGTTCAAACTTTTAGTTTCTACCACAGAATGTTTGATGTTCAACGAAATTTGCGCTAAATGATAGTTACAACGCAAGGGCTATGTTAGGAGTAGCATAGTTACCATTCTCACAGTGTTCGCCCTCGAACCCAGTAGTACACGAACATCGATATCCTTTCTGTGTAAAACCGGACTGACAAGTTGAGTTGTTCGCGCACTTCAGTCCGATCTGTCCGCACTTGTTCTGAAACGCAGAAAAGGAAAATAGTTGCTTATAAATAATCTACTGCTCTCTCGTTGTTAGAATAAACGAATGAATGACTGTTCGAGATACAAGTTTATTTCACTCTTGGCATCGCGCTGACTTTCGCCGACTTAACCCAGAAGTAAGAAAAGTAATTTATGCACAAATATTAAGATTTTCGTGGAGAGCTTTGAGGCAAATTGGCTTATTAACAACTGAAGGAGAAAAGTTGGAAAAAAAAAAAAAAAAACAGTCACTTACTTCGGCGCCACGATAGTAGTAAAGCTGGTTGTCCTTCAGATCACTGTCATGCTCCAAGTGAGTGGAGTTATTCAGCTCACATTTATGTGTTCCGTCAGGATCTTTGTTCCTAATATTAAGACTGACACAGTTTGCATCCAGGTAGCAACGGTGTTCACACTCGTCCATGTCCTTGACAGTCATGGTTTTTATCCAGTGGTTCACTAAATGTTTCTCAGCATAGAAATAGTAGGCTGGAAAGTAGAGCTCACGTCCTCCATCTGAAAAAATATACACATGTTTATTTAAAGGGCTTATAATAAATAACAGAAATTCTGAAACAAGTACGCAGTATCTCTTAGAAACATGCAGTATATCTTTATTTCGATTTACTTCCCACGCACAAGAATTTTTTTTTTTTTTTTTTGCCAGAGCTTTAATTGTATAAACAAATCGCTGAAACTATAATTTCTAACCACTTCGTTATCGTTCAGACCCTAAATATGAAATAACTTCCTTAAAGGGGACTCAAGAGTGCTGTCGCAATTTTCTTTTCTGCTTGCTAAGTCTTGTAAGGATCCAAGATAACTGTATGATGTATTTCAGAGTTCACCTTTCAGTGTCATCGCTTCTTTTGAAGAATTTATGAAGAAATCTAATAGTAAATAGAGAAATTTAAGTTTCTAGTGGACCAGAATAATTACAGGTACTTTTCAGTCCCTTTTACATTTTCTTAAAGCTAAAGATAGTATTAAATAGTTGCCTTGAGTAACATTGAGAACATTTTATTTATGGGAACTGGAGAAAATAAATTTCAAAGTTCAAAGAAATAATGCAAATGCATGTAAATTTTTATCATAAGTTTCATTTCACCAGCACTTCAAGTGTTTCTTCGATATGTCCTGTTGTTAGCAATGATTTATTTTTCAGAAGAATTTTAAAACAGTCAAACAGAAGTTTGCAACACGCTGTAAATAATCTCAATACAAAGTATTTGTCCACATGTTACTCGTACCTCAGATGCATTCCTTCTTAAACATTCGACGCTGATGCTTAAATCGTTTACTTGGTGTTTGAATGAAATTGCGAACTGCAAATATTTTGCAGACTGGACATCTCGAAGTCTTAATTAGGTTATACTTAGCGGAGAACGTAGAAAGGTCTGAAACTTAAAATCGACTTTTTAAAGTGGTAGAAGCGGCTTGTTTTTTAATCTTTCCCTCGCCGAAATCAATCGTAAATTCTCCTAGCTAAGCATCACACATTTCACAGTTACTGTCCTTGTGAGAATTTGGTGGTATATCAATATAATATCCATGTTGTTTTGGCCACCTGTCCATTTAGGCAGCATATTAATATTCTGACAATAGAGAGTGCTGATCAAGCTTTCCAAGTTTAGTTAAGAAAAACATGATAGTTGTGGAACCCGAAATTTCGCTCTATGGCAGAAGAATGAATCCCCCCTCGAAATAGCTTTAATTAGGTTATAATTAGCGGAGAACGTAGAAAGGTCTAAAACTTAAAATCGATTTTTAAAGCGCGAGTGACGGCTTGTTTTTTAATCTTCCCCTTGCCGATATCCAACTTAAATTCTTCTATCTAAGCATCACACATTTCTCAGTTACTGTCCTTGTGAGAATTTGGTGGTATATCAATATGAATATCCACGGTGGTTTTGCCACCTGTCTATTCAACAGCATATTAATATTCTGACAATAGAGAGTGCTGATCAAGCTTTTCAAGTTTAGTTAAGAAAAAAATAATAGTGTGGAACCCGAAATTTCGCTCTATAACAGAAGAATGAATCCTCCTCTCAAAATATCAGCTTTTGTGGACTGATAGGTGTGATTACGTCTGATGGAAAATTTCCGCGCTACAAGACGGAAATTAGATTGTCACGAAAATGGCTAATTAATACGAGACACGACGTCTATGTTGGATTTACATCATGAACTTATTTTTAGTCTCTGTTTTAATCAAAACGTTTCTGGTTGAGGGAAATTTATACGGGGTTTTAATCTTTGGCAAGTTTTTACAAAGCAATTTACATTTAATTCGATAATATTTTTACTATAACGTCAAAACCCTGCAAACTTCTCTTTAGGATTTTCGCTTAAACAACCTCCGCTAAGAGTATTGTTATTTTAAATTAGCGGTGGGTAATGATGAGGATCACCGCCAAAAAATGCGTTATGTAATTTGTCTATTTTCAAGTTCCTTGCGTGCTCAACACTCCTTAAATTAAGCACTTTAGGACTCCTTCAGTAGGGCACTTTAACACTCCTTAACTTACGCACTTTAAAACTCCTTAAATAGCGCACTTTAAGATTCCTGAAATTGCACACTTTAACAATTCTTAAGTAGCGCACTTTACGACTCCTTAAATTGCGCACTTTAAGACTCCTTAAATAGTTCACTTTAAGACTCCTGAAATTGCACACTTTAACAATTCTTAAATAGCGCACTTTAAGACTCCTTAAACTGCGCAATTTAAGGCTTTAGAAATTGCACAATTTAAGATTCTCACAATTTCGCACTTAGGCACTCCTTAAATTACGCATTTTCAGACTCCTGAAATTGCGCACTTTAAGACTCCTTAAATCGCGTACTTTAAGACTCCTTAAATTGCTCAGTTTATCACTCCTTAAATCGCGCACTTTATTAAGACTCCTTAAGTTGCGAGCTTTAAGACCCTCCAGGAGCTATAATCGGGGACGGAGACCGTAAGCGCGCGCCATTTCAAGCATTGGGGTTGTCCCCATGATATGGGACAATAATTCTATTTTTAGAACAGATTGCGCCATCGCCTACAGCACACGCGCGTACATGTTGCGAGGATTTTTGCGGATGTCGCGCGGGGTAAATGGCGTCCGAAATTCCCGACATTTTTCATGTTTTTGGCCCACAACTCAACGCGTTTACGTCTGTTGGAATTTTGCTTAAGTATTTTCGTCGTAAGCTGCTCCAGTTTGAGTGAAGTAAGACAGTGTCGAATTTAGGTATGTTCCGCTTTAAGCTTATATATATCGCTGACCAAGTTGTGTTCCGACGGATGCTTCTTTTACATGAGCTGTACATTATTCCACTTTAAATTTCACATATGTTGAAGATTAACAGCTTTTCCATTACACAGCAAAAAACTAGCTGGATATATTAAGATATAGCAGAGCTTCAGGACTTCACAGTTTCCTAGGTCCTCTTACCACACGCTTGCGAGGAATTTGCCAGTCTATCGCGAGCGAAAAGTAAAACAAAATAATTGCTAGTTTGAGTTTCGTCTGAATTGTAAGCAACGCTTGATGTTTCATCAAGGCTCAATAACTTTACGTCCGTAGATACTGCTCAGTGTTATTTGTGTAAAAATCCAGTAAAGTCTCTGTTGTCGATGAATGAGAGCGCCCGCCGATGTGTGTTTTCTACAGCCAGTAAACATGACAAATTGTACTTCCGCCGCACTTTCGTGTGAAAGCGTACATCGAACTCAAACAATAACTCTATAGTTTTTAAATATGTTTGAGACTGATAAATGTTTGAAAACATATTAAAAGCTTAGCTGAAAATATGTGAATAAAGCAGAAATAATCAGCAAAGTTGCGATGACGCTTTCTTTAATCAACTTCGAATGACGATTTCGATTTTGTTGATCGAGTTATCAAAACTCCTTGTCTATTTTCATTTTCGCAGTGTAAAACTTCACTATGCTTATGTTGAAGAAACACACGATGTTAGTAGCCTTTTTTGCGTTCGTGAAATTTGTTGCAGCATCTCAGCACAAAAGATAACGAAAGAAATCTCTGTCAAGAAGAGTCGGACTTGAAAGTGCACGAGCTACACTATGCAAATGAGCTAATTGTACGCGTCAGACTTTCCTTTCGAAAACTTTTGCAAGCTCACCAAACAAGCAGAAACAATAAGAAACCATCAAAACAGGCTTTGGTTATGATTAACCATTGTCTGAGAAACTCACAAATTAACTCGATACCAGAGTAGAGAGTTTTCTTGCTATATTCTTAAGTGAGAACAAACGCAAAAACATACGCGTAAGCTTACGACTAGCGCGAGCAGATCTTATTATTCATTCCCAGCGCGAGATTGAAGTCTTGTTTTCGACCCTGGAAAAACGCACCTTTTCCGTTAGCTCAGAGCATAAAACTACATATAAGCGCTCTGGTTCGTATTTCCTGTCTTATTCCCTGCCATGGCTGTGAAAAATACGCAAGATAATCTCTCAACTCTCACCATTTGATCACGCAACGTGACAACATCCACGCGAGAGCCCCCGACATGTGCGTGCATCCGCGCGGATATATGACGTCAGGATGGCGCAATTTGTTCAAAAAATAGAAAAATTGTCCCATATCATAGGTTCGCGCGGATCCCAAGACTTACGGTCTCCATCCCCGATTATGGCTCCTGGACCCTCTTAATAAAACACTTTAAGACTCCTAAAATTGTGCACTTTAAGACTTTTTTTCAATTGCGCACTTTAAAACTCCTTAAATTACGCACTTTAAGAATCCTTAAATTGCGCAGTTTAAGACTCCTTATATTACGCACTTTAAGACTGCTTAAATAGCGCACTTTAAAGTGCACCATTTAATTAGTCTTAAAGCGCGCAATTTAAATTGTGCACTTTAAGACTCCTTAAATTACGCACTTTAAGACTCTTCAAATTGCGCAATTTAAGACTCCTAAAAATTTACAATTAAACACTCCTAAAATTACGCACTTTAAGACCCCTAAAATTGCTTACTTTAACACTCCTTAAATTGTGCACTTTAGCACTCCTTAAATTGCGCGCTTTAACACTCCTTAAATTTCCTCTTGTTATAGCATATGTTAAAGCAGCTGAGTATTACCCGCTGCGCGATCTTGAATTCAAGTTAATTTATATCAAGTTTTAAATTCCTTTTCATTGGGAAAAACTGCAAGAGAAGGAAGAAAAATCATTCGTCTGTTTCGATTATCAAAATATGAATTCTGTCAACAGCGTTTTCTCGAGTTCTGTGATCGTATGGGATTATACAAGAAAGGCTTTTACAAGAGCCAACGCCAAACCGAACAAATAAATAGTAGATCAGAGTTCTGTTGTCTGCTCAAATTTGTCTGGGTTGGGGGCGGTTTTTGACAAACAGTAGCAAGTTCCGCTAAGATCATTCTGAGTTTCGACTCACAGGCCAAAATAATGCAGAGTTGATTATTCTACTCGCGCTGGGAAACAGACCGTTTTAATGAAAAGCATGAGCCATATATACATGTATCACAAAGTAAAATCAAGTTTAAAACACAAGATAAGAAAATTGAAGTAATTTGAATTTGGTAAACATGGTTGATGCACGTATCTCATACAGAATGTTTTTTTGTGGATTTAAAAAGATCGAGTGACTGTCCAAAGATTTACAGTAAGCACCTCCAATGAAATGTTAGACACTTTTTCCAATGAGGAGGAAAATACTCAGCTTCAACCTTTAATCAAGTAAACATGGTTTCTTCAAACCGGTGTCATTCGCCTTTTTATGTATTAGGGGTAAAGATAGTTTAAGACTCGTCTCACTTCCTCGTTTTACATGCTGACAGTGCGGCACTTTTCGGAATAAACTGGTTATGAAGACAAACGCATGTAGCATTCTATCACATTCCTTCCAAATCTACGGCTAATCAGAGATCATCAGCGAATGTCTTGGTTCCCGATTCGACCAGAAAACTACAGACTAACCCTCGATCAAGAAGAAAAGTAGATAGGCTTGCTTACATATCACTGATTTAATTTTCCAAAATTGGACAGACTATTGTGACAATATCAGTTTTTGCTACGCTTGATTTTCTTTCTTCTCGTCACATGTCCGCGCTTGACAAGATTGATACAGTACAAAGAGTCATAGCGCTCACTCAGCGAAAAACAGAATGGAAAGAATGCGATACATCTTCGAACAAATTAGGTATAATTTCCGACTAAAGATTCGTTGCCCAAATTATCAAGAATCCTTTGACAGCCATCTTTAACCAAACTGGGGAACGCTGACATAGAAATTAAGATAGTATCTATGAAATACAAAACAGGTAAAGAGGAAGTTTTTCAAACTCACCCTGCGCCCGAGTTGGACAAGGGATTACTGAAATCCATGACACGAGAACGGAAAGCAGAGAGAAACTCATTCTTAACCTGCGGTGGATGTCTCCACTTAATAACTCTGAGATACAAGTCAATACAGTATTGAAGAGTCACCAGTGATGTCTTGTCGAATTAAGCTTCAACAAAAGCTAACAACGACTAATGAAAGATGGCAAGATATGGCTTAAAGATAAAACAGTGCTCAGATAACAGACGTAAACCAATCATGTTACTTATTCGCCTGACTGCACTCCACAAAGTACATATAAACTTTCTGCTCTAATTGTGCATTTTTAATGAGTAAATAGAATACGGTTCTTTAATCAATTTATTTACCTACATGTAGGTTGGTAAAATACATTTGAAGGAGAACAACTCTAGTGAAAGTTTGAGTCTTAGTTGTCTCTTTTTTTTATCCAAATAAAAGGCATGGTTAAAGTCGTTGAACTAATTCACTGTTCTGAATCGTTGATAAAAAAGATTTTCTGCAGTTAAACCTTAGATCAATGAAGAAAATAAATTTCTCAAATTTCGGTTTTCCTTCTAAGAAATAACATTCTTTCTTAAACTAAACGCAGCGATGATTCAGTTTTAGATTCCTGATATTTAGTCTTGCATCAAGACATTTTTTTGTGAACACCATGGTTTATCAAGACGCTCTCTTTCGTTAATGATATCCCTTTTTCATCCCGCGAGTTATCCCTTAAATTTATACATTCTACAATGAGAAATTGTAGATGTTGCATACCAAGACATATGAAAGACTATTGGCAGAGAAAGGTGCTCAAGAATCAATAAGGTTCACGACGAAAGATTTCCTAATCAGAGCTTAAACTTCCTACCAATGCCTTAAAACTTTAAATTTATGGAATTTTGTCCTTTGATATCAAGTTTCTGTTGATAGTTCCAAGACATCACTTGTTCCATTAAAATAATTGAAAACTATCCCTTGTCTCATGCAAAAGACTATGATTCCTTGTTTCCAAAAATCTTTGAAGTCTCCAACAAGCAAAGAACGAGAAAGATAAAGATTTTAAAGTACAAGCAATTCAGCTTTACGCATGTTAACGGAAAAGTGTCCATCGTTCGACCAGTTGTTTGTTTGCACAGTTTGACGCCGACATCGTTCGAGGAGTTTACATTTCTATATAAGGACAATTGGCCAAAAGCTTGTTAGGAATACATAATAAAAGCGCAACCACACTTACTAAAGTGCAGTTCCTAGAAGGGCCACCTTCTGAAGGAAATTAACACTCGTGCTAATTGAGGTATTTGAACATAACGTGACCCAAATTAATGCGAATTGAGGTAATTACCCAACAGACGTGTTTAGTTTGCCCACCACCATGTACGTTAATCAAGCTGACTATTCTACCAAGGCTAAGAGACGTTTTATTTTCGCATTATGAAAAGTGCGAACCTTGTTGCTAAATAAAAGTTTGTTGAACTTGAATCTGCAATATAATTGAAATATCACCGAATACATTTCCAACCCGATCACAAATTCGTTAGAATGGTGACTTGAACTAATCCTGAAATTATCGAAACATGTGAAGGTTACTTAGAACATAATGTTTACATATACAAGCAAAATAAAGCAGCACCTCCAGTAGAGAAGGTTTCTCTTTAATTCGTGAATTTTCAAGTCTTCAGTGCAAGGAAGAAGATGTCCAGTCAATCGGTGACATGTAACTTGCTAATCCCGAAATTATGAAAAGCGTGTACTAAACAATTTATGTTTAACAGTTATAAGGAGAATAAAGAAGCCGTTCAAGTAGAGAACCTCTTTCCTTTCTTGAAAGCTGAAGAATTTGTGAAGTGAGACTAGACGTGGAAAACTGAGAGTTCGGCCCATCCTTTATCTTTAGATCGTCGGTCAGCTTTGTCGTTTACACGAAGAGCTGTGACTTGTATGAAACCTTTTATCGAGCGTTAGCGCTTCAAGTTTCAATATTTGCATCAGTCAATTCCAGCAGTGCCCATCCTCCCCCTCCCCGGGCAACCGCAGGGCATTTGCTCACGTTGTCAGTCCCGGGGTTGGGGCATCCGCAATTTTATCGCGGCCCGGGCGCTGGACATTTGCGTACCCCGGGGCGACCCCCGGACATTCGACACACGTGTTTTGAAAAGTGCCATGGATGAGTTCATCGGGAAAGACGAGGTGTTTATCGAACAATGGCTTGTCTGTCAGGGGCTAGAGGAACTTGCAGATGTTTTTAAAGGTATGTTTTCTGAATTTTTGATATTTCTATATTTTGTTTATCACAAAACAATCACTGACGTGCACACGACTATTTCGCATTTCGCATTCAAAACTAGACTAGCATTTTTTAAATTCATGAAAGTGGAGTTAAAATACTTAAGCTTTGCGAATTCAAATGATGCGATCTTCAAGACAGATCTTCCGAGCTTAAAATGCAATGCATCATCATTTAAAATGTCTTGATTCTTCACAGAAAAAGTAGCCTGCGAATACAAGCGCCTATCATCGCTCGCGGCTGGGGGCACATCCGCCGCAATCCCAGCTATCCTCTAGCAAACTGTTAACAACAAATATAAAGAAATAAATATAATCAGAATCAACTAACACGTACTATTGTCCTTGAAGTTTTATCTTTGCATTAAAATACTGAACAGTTGACCGTTTTCTTCACTGATTAATTAAAAAACTGCGGAGGTGTTGGTCGGCGACGATCCCGGGGGCGGGGCATTTGCCCTCTTTCTTCGTCCCCACGCCGGGGCATTTAGACAGCTTATTTGTCCCTACCCCGGGAAATTTGCCCATTAAAAAAAAAAAATGCTAATGCCCGAGGGTTAGCCCTGGGGGGGGGGGGGGGGGGGTGGGCACTGCTGGAATTGACTGATGCATAACGATCAGCACAAACTTCTCTACATGATTGAAATACTTATTAAATAAGCATTCTAGTTAAGATGTTTTATCTAAAGAAGATGAATACGGTAAAAGGGGCATATATCTGCCTGATATAAAAGCACTAATCTTTCTCCCAACTAGTATATGTGAAAATGTTTGTCAGTCAACTACTGAGGAGAATAGCATGGTTGAGTGAAAATAAGTTTTAAAAAAATGCACGTTGGACAAATTTGAAAGAGAGTTATGAAGTTTTAGCTTCACCACGCTTCACAAAGCTGGGTTTACGTCGATGTGTTTTCAACACCCTAGTGCTAGTTTTATGCTTTTCTACTTGCGCCGAATGGAAGGAAAGAAAACTTTTAGCGATAATAAAGCTTTTGTTTTGACGAGCGTGTCACATCTTGCGGAAAAGTACATTACAGGCCTCGAGCTCCGTTTAGTTATGTAATGTTAATGAGGTTTTTCTATATGATGTTTTTGTTTTAAAATAGAAAGGCCAAGAAAACGCCATTCTTCTTTACTTTGAAGAACCTTTAAAATAGGCAGCAATCATTTTTTACTTCATAGGCAACGCAGCTTGCAAATTTTAGCTTGTAATTTAAGCATGCGAGAACATTTGGTTGCTTGCAGGCAAACTTGTGGCTTAGCTCATCTGCCGTTAGAAGACACTCAAATTAATGGTAAAATTCAGCTAATTTATTGGCAGCAAAGCCAATGATATAAATGGACCATTTGGACCTATTGAAAAAGCTGGACTCTACTCAGAGATACGGGCGTCTCATGCAGTGTACGCAAGCTTGTCCTCAGCTCGTACTCGTCTCAATATATTCGTTCGTTCTTTCGTTCATTCGACATTCATTCATTCAGAAGAGATGATGTTACGGTGGCAAACAAGATGGACGTACTGAAGAAACACCGTGTACGAAAACTTCAAGATCATTCGACTGTTTTTTTTTTTTTTTTTGGTAACGAAGATGTCAGAGAAAATAGCTTACTGACATTGAATTATGACCTGCTAAAAACACCCTTAATCACAGCTTTAGGGGCTAATAATGAAAACTTTCTTAAAAGTTGCGACTTTTCATACCTATTAAAATTTAATTTTGAGAAGATATTTAAAACACTCGCACAGAAGTTTGAAATACCATGTAAATAATCTCGGCACATTTTTTTTTTTTCCATTTGTTACTCGAACTTCTGGTGCATTCCTTCTTTATAACACATTGGACAGTAATGTTGGGACACTGGGCACCTCCAAGTCGTAATTTAGTGGTAATTAGCGAAGTACGCAAATTGAAATCGACTTTTGAAAGTGCGAGGGGCGGCATGTATTTTTAATCTATCCGTCCCCGAGATCAAACGTAAATTCTCACTACTAATCATCATACATTTCTTAGTAATTTTCCTTGTGAGGATTTGGTGTTACATCAATATAATATCCACCTGGTTCTTGCCACCTGTCTATGCAGACAGCATATTGATATTCTGATAAGAAAAGAAGTGTCTATTAGCTTTTCAAGTTTTGTTTAAAAAATAATAGGTTTGGAGCTCGCGTTTCTCCCAGGTTATAGAAAAAGAAGGAACTGTTTCCTCAAATTATTAGCTTCTGTTCGGTCGAGTAATAGGGCTGATTATGTCTTGAGAAGAAGTTTCGTGCAACAAGACCAGAAATAGATTGCCAAGGAAATTGCTAATTATACGAGACACGACATCTACGTTAAATCTGCATCATGAACGTATTTCTTTTAGGTACAGTTGTATGTATGGCAAATTTAAACGAGAGTGGGTCTTCATCTTTGGCAGGTTTGGCATTTAATTCGATAATATTTTTACCCTTGCGTCAAGACCTCTTACGTCAACCTCCGCTGAGAGAGTTACTATTTCAAAATTAGCGGCAGGTAAACATCACGATAACGGCCATTTTTGTTATTTCGCTGTAAATAAAAATATAATAAAATTTGATGTTCCTATTTAGTTTCTTTTTATAGACTTTTTTCTTATACTTTCGCGAGCTTTTTTTCGAGTTATTTGTTTCTATCGGATTATGGAAGTAAACCTTCCACAAGTTCGAGCAGAAAAACCGAACAAGTGAACAATAGAACAGATTTCTGTTGCTTGCGCGAACTGGCCTGTATTGCGGGTGGTTTTAAACAAACGGTAGCAAATTAACTTCCTCTAACATGCAATTTCAATGCCAGGCTAATAAAAGGTAGGGAAGATTATGCTTCTCTCGCTAAGAAACCGACTATTTTAGTTCAAAGCATGGATTATATACATATGATACAAAGTAAAATTATGTTCACATCACAAAATAAGAAAAGTAAAGTAATTTGATAATTTGATAACTGAATTAATCTAAATTCGAAGTTGTTTATAGGATTTAAAAGTATCGAGTTATTGACCAAGGATTTACAGTAGGCACCTCCAGTTAACTGTTGGACACATTTTCCAATGAAGAGCAAAATACACAGCATCAACCTTTAATCAAGTAAACTCAGCCTTTTTTAAACTGCTGTCATTTTAATTTTAATTTTTTAGAGGCAGAGCTGCTGGTTTAGGATTCGCTGCACTTCCTGCCAAAGGCCACAATTAAACCTGTCAAAGAGCTCAGGTGGTCGTTGTTTAAGAAGAGACAAGCTGAATCTGACAGATTACCACCAACTAAGGCAGCTCTGCACCAAGCCATACTACGAGCACACTACCATTTGATGGTTTGGAACAATGACTGTCTACCTAATCCTGTTTTACCGTCAGCACGAGGGTATGGTTGGACAATGGAAAATTATAAGTGGATCCCTGTCGTGACAACTCTTTCGCCCGTTCCCGAGGCTATAATACAGCTTGTGAAGTGCAGATGTGCAAAGGAACGATGCAGCGACGAATCACTGTCAGTGCCGCAAAGCAGGGATGCTATACACGGACCTCTGCAGCTGTTCTGAGGGTGATGATGATGGATGTGAGAATCAACAAGGCGAATGAGACGATGATGACAGAGATATTGAGGAAGAAGAAGATGATGACGATGCGTTAAATTAGATATGGTAAGCGTCCATGGACAAATACTTCGCCAAAGAAAGGTGAAAAATGTGACCATTTTCATTTTTATTACTGCAGTTTTTTAAGTTGTTGCTGTTTTTTGTCTTTTTTAATTATGTAGGTTGCTACCAGTGTAAATTTATCATAAAATAAATGGTTGCTTAGAGCCTCGTTTCTTTGCAGGAAATATCAACACGTGACAAATAAGAATATCATTAATGCAACCGTATCATCAAGGGATTAATTTTGAGAAAGTTTGACAAGTTATTGTGAACATTTAAAAAGGTTACATGCGTTTTTCTGGTCCAGCCTCGCTTTCATGCTAGGTCACGTAACCACCTCATAATCAGCAGCTGTCACTAAATGATCAAATTGCGTATTTCTGCCCATTTTGGGTAAGTTTGATAAGCTTTTGCAAACACTAAATATAAAAATATGTAATATTCTATTCCAGCCTCGTTTTTATGCTAGAAAATCACGTGGCCACTTCATAATCAGCAGTTGTCACAAAATGATCAACTTACAAATATCTGCGAAGTTTGGCGGTTAACTGATGGTAATTGATGAGGTTATAAAGAATATAATTTACCAGCCTCGTTTTCATGTTTGCCAATATACGTCCGATTTTCAACCCTCCTTAAAACCCGTCCTAGCAAGTTGCAGAGTTGCCACCAAAACTTTTCATGTTTACTAGACCCTAATGAACACTTTTAGACTGGTGGCTTGCTTTCAGCACGAAATTCTCACGGGACTTCATTTTACGACATTTGCTCCCAGACTAGTTTGTCACAGTCCTTTTTTTTTTAGAAAGGTGGCTTAAAACAGTTTCCTGCACTTAGATTTTGATGGCTCGTTATGACCATGCACTATTTATCGCTTAATGCTACAAACGTGGTATCAAACAGCTGTCCAGTCACTGGTGAACACGCTGTTATCGTTTTCGTGACACAACAGGTTACCAAAGCAAAGGTATGACCTGGTAAAAACACCCTTAATTACAGCTTTAGGGGCTCATAATTTGAAAACGGCATGGTGATTTTTTTTTTTTTTTTTTTTTTTATATGATCAAATATTAATAAGCACGATAAGACGCAACTTTTGGAAAGGTTAAGAAAAAAATGTGTATAGGGTTTAGAGCCAACTTAAATTTTCAGAACGTTGCGATGGCTCTGAACCCTATGAACAGACTTTTTTAAACCTTTGCGAAAAGTTGCGACTTTCAATGCTTATTAAAGTTTAATTTTGAGAAGATATTGAAAACAGTGGCATAGAAGTTTGCAATATTTAAATAATTTTGGT
Source organism: Orbicella faveolata (assembly GCF_042242905.1). Taxonomy (NCBI): domain Eukaryota; kingdom Metazoa; phylum Cnidaria; class Anthozoa; order Scleractinia; family Merulinidae; genus Orbicella; species Orbicella faveolata. The sequence goes on along the minus strand of NW_028301563.1, from coordinate 7,802,632 downwards.
ACAATTTGTTTAACGGTTGTTACTCCAACTTCTGGTGAATTCCTTGTTTTTAAAACATTCGACACCGATGCTTAAATCGTTTACTTTGCATTTAAATGAAATTGCAAACTACAAGCATTTTGAACACTGGGCACCTCGAAGTCATAATTTAGTGATAACCATACATAATTAGCGGACAACGTAAAAAGGTCTCAAACTTAAAATCGAGCTTTTAAAGTGCGAAGGGCGGCATGTTTTTAAATCTTCCCTCCCCGAGATCAAACGTAGATTCTCGTTACTAATCATCATAAATTCCTTAGTAATTGTCCTTGTAAGAATCTGGTGTTACATCAATATAATATCCATGTTGTCCTTGCCACCTGTCTATGCAGACAGCATATTAATATTCTGATAAAAAAAGAGGTGCCTATTAGCTTTTCAAGTTTAGTCTAAAAAATAACAGTTAGTTCATGAGCTCGCGTTTTTTCCCTTATAGAAAAAGAAGGAACCTTTCCCTCGAATTATGAGCTTCTGTTTGGTCGACATTAGCGGTGGGTAAACATCACGATAAGAGAAGTTTCGCACAACAAGACCGAAAATAGATTGCCATGGAATTGATATTGTTAATTATACGAAACACGACAACTACGTTAAATCTGCATCATGAACCGTATTTTTAGTTACATTCATATTCCAAAAGTTACTGGTTGTAGCAAATTTACAAGAACTGAAGTGAGTCTCAATCTTTGGCAGGTTTTTACGTAAAAATTAGCGTTTAATTTGATAAGACCCCTGTAAACCTCTCTTCAGAATTTACGCTTAGAGAGAGAGCGATTATTTAAAAATTAGCGGTGGGTAAACATCACGATAAGAACAGTTTTCGTTATTACACTGTAAAGAAAAATATAATAATATTTGGTGTTCCTATTTAAATTTTTTTTTTTTTTATAATTTTTAATTTACTGATACTTTCACGGGTATTTCTGTTAACTTGGTAGGAACACAGAAAAGTTTTTCTTCTTCTTCTACAATATAAAAAAGCAGGTGACTATAACCCGCTGCGCGATCTTGAATTTAAGATGATTTATAATTCAATGTTTTATATTCCTTTTCGAAGGGAAAAAAATCGGCAAAAAGAGGCGAAAAATCATTCGTATATTTCGATTATGAAAAATATCTCTCCAGTATTATGTCAGCAGCTTTTGTTGGAGTTCTGTGTTTCTATCGGATTATGCAGGTAAGCCTTCTACAAGTAAACGTACAAAAACCGAACAAATAAATAATAGAACAGATTTCGGCTGCCTGCGCAAATTGGTCTGCATTGCGGGTGGTTTTAAACAAACGGTAGCACCTTCCTCTAACATGCAATTTCATTTACAGGATAAAAATATGCAGGGAAGATTATACTTCTTGTGCTAAGAAACCAACTTTTTTAATAATACAAAGTAAAATTATGTTCACATCACGAGGTAAGAAAATTGAAGCAATTTGATAATTTGATAATTGAATTAATCCAAATTGGACGTGGTCTATAGGATTTAAAAGTATCGAGTTATTGACCAAGGATTTACAGTAGGCACCTCCAGTAAACTGTTGGACACATTTTCCAATGAAGAGCAAAATACTCAGCATCAACCTTTAATCAAGTAAACACAGCCTTTTTTTAAACTGCTGTCATTTTAATTTTTATTTTTTAGAGGCAGAGCTGCTGGTTTAAGATTCGCTGCACTTCCTCGTTTTAGATGCTGACAAATAATACATCATTTTTTTTTTTAATACGAATTCGGTTACGAGTACAAATGCGTGTAGCATTCTATCACATCGCTCCCAAATCTACTACGGTAATCGGAGATCATCACCGACCGTATTGGCTCACAATTAAAACAAAGATTTCAAACTAACCCTTGATCACGAACAGAAGTAAATACGCTTGCTTATTAGATTTCACTAAATTGTCAAAACTTGACATATTATCGTAACATTACAGCTTATGCTATGGCGTTGGCTCTCCGTAAGACAAAATTGAAAGAATGTGATGCTTCTTCGAACGAATAAGTTATCATTAGTGACAAACCTTCAATTATAGATCCATTTCCCAAATTATCAAGAATCGTTTAACAGCCATCTTTAGCCAAACTGAAGAAAACTTAAGTTAAGATACCATCTATAACATACAATGCAGCTAAAGGGGAAAATTTCCACTCACCCTGCGCCCGAGTTGGACAAAGGATTACTGAAATCCATGACACGAAAACGAAAAGCAGAGAAACACTCATTCTTAACCTGCGACGGATGTCTTCACTTAATAACTCTCAGATACAAGTCAATATAGTATTGAATAATCACCAGTGATCTCTGGTCGAATTAAGCTCCGACAAAAGCTAACAGGGACTAATGAAAGATGGCATGATATGACTCACAGTTAAAAGAACACTTTGATGTCATACGTAAGCCAATCATGTCAATTTTTCGCGTGACGGATGACTCAGCAGACCTCAGCACGTATAATTTTTCTGTTCTAATTGCGCATTTTTAACGGGGAAAGAGGAAACGGTTATTTAATTAATTTGTTTACCAAGGTTGGCTGAAAATGTCTAAAGGATAGCTATTCTTATGTAGATGTGAACTTTTTCTTTCTTCGAAATAAAAGACATATAGGTAAGCTAATTCACTGTCTTCAAGCAATATTAAAAGGGATTTTCTGCAGTTAAACCTTGGATCACAGAAGAAAATAAACTTCAAAAATTCCGGTTTTAGTTATCACAAATAACTACGCGCAAGGTGACTCAGCTTCAGATTCTCCCTATTTCTTCTCATCGCGTCAAGCTTCTTGATTGGTATACTCTCATTAGTACCATATCCTCACTGCATACCCATTACCTCATCGCATAAGATTAAGTTTTGGGAAGAGTCTGCGACTGATGAGGCAGTAGGCATGCAACGACAAAATGAGCAGATAGGAGCTTGGTCAACCGCCACTAGGGGAGGTGGGCGAGTGGCAGAAGACGACTGTCTTTGTGGAGTACAGGACGAAAAGACCACGCTTCAAGCGGAGAGACCAAACTCCAAATGGCGCAAAGCATTACCGACGCCACCAGCACGGGCGAAAACGGGAAAATGTTATGGAATAACAGCATGTTTTGTAATGAGCTAATTAATTATGCAGTGCATGAGAACAGTTTGAATGTTATTTTCGTGAACTGGATGTCTTATCAAGTTGGTATTGTTAATGATTTCCCTTTTTCATCCGGCGTGTTGTACCTGAATATATTTCATTTTAAATGATAAATTCTCGATGTTGAATACCCAGAGGAGTTATAGAATAGTGGGAGTTAAAGGTGCTCAAAATCAAGAAGGTTTACGACGCAAGATCTTCTAGTCAGAGCTTACACTTTTTCATAATGTCAGAAAACTTTTGCAATTTTGCTCCTTGACATCAGGTGTCTGTTGATAATTTCCAGACAGCACTTGTTCCCTTAAAATAATCCAAAATTATACCTTTTTCCATGTAACATGATGACCTTGTCCCCTTGTTCCCGAAAATGTCTTTAAGTCTCCAATAGGCGAAGAAAGCGGAAGATAAAGATTGTCAAGTAGACGTAGTTTAGCTAAACCACACGTTGTCAATACAGAAGAAATTGTGATCATTATGCCACCAGTGTTTATATTCACAGTTTGACTCCGTCATTCTTGAAATAGTTCATGTTTTTATTAAAGAAGAATTCGCGAAAGGGGTGTGAGAGAAACAGAGCCCAGGGCTAGGGACAGATTGAGGTGGAGAGAAGATGTTGCGGCCCTATATGCCACGTGGTGAAGCGGACAGTTATTGGTTATGTAGTTTACCCGACAGGTTGATGCCATTTCCCGGAGTGTGGCCGTCACCATGTCAAGGGTGCGAGTTGGAGCGTTCAATGTGTGCGTGAACCGGTACAGCCAGTCAGCCATTTACCAAATGCCTGGCACTGAGATGGACCAAATCGCTGTAAACGTGCTACCACAATAAACCCTTCACCAGACACCCCCATAAAACGAAGAGGATTCAGTTAATTTAGTTTTCACCTGCAATCATGGACAAAAGTCTTCAGACAAATTTGCGCTCTTGGCGGTTATGCACACACGCCAGACAACAGTGGCGAGCGAAAAAAACTTCACCTACTTAGCCTCTCCCTCCACCCTACTTACAATGTGTAATTTCGCCTGAGTTTTACATTTTATTTAGTGGGGAGGAGAGAATAGCAACGCCTCTTTAAAAGAACTGCAGTGCTTTTTCAAACTTTAGTGAAAAAGATAAAAGAGAAACACAGACAAGCACGTTGAATAATATCAGTATTCCAAGGGCTTTTGTCCACCATTGCAGTTCTTCATTGGCTTTATTACGGTTTTCAGTCTAATAATTTATGGATTTTAAAAAGATATATTAACCTGAATACAAAACGAGCACAGGATTCAAAGAGCGAAAAGAACTACCCCCCCCCCCCCCACCCACAAGAACAAACAAACAAAACAAACAAAAAGGAACAAAAGAAAAAAACCTGCGAACCTTTCTCGCAATTTGAAAACAGGTGTCAACGTAGACAGCAAGAAGAGAATCTTGGCAACGGAGTCGAAGTTAAAAATTACATTGTATAGTCTTGTTAATGTAACATTATAACTACATCAGTGATTGACAGGGGGTGGCTCGGCGAGGTATTAGAATTTCCCTTATTTTCCTAAATTCTTGGTTTCAGATCTCGCACCAGTTGACCGTGTATTTAAATCTTATTATGGCCGCCACACAACACAAAATACGAGTGATGAAGGTAAGCTTACATTTCTTTCCAAATCTTAAAATTTGCTAACCCTGAGAAAAAAGATTACGGCCCATCCTATTGATACGGTGCTGTCGTTTCAATTTGTTATACGGTGAAAAAAAAAAAAATCGTCACCGAGTAAACGCTCTTAGAGCGTCTAGTTACACGTAATGTGTGTAAAACTGAATTATCTTGACAAAAAAAAAAAAAGAAAAAAAGAAACAGAAAACGAAAGACATCCAGACTTTTAGGTTAGAATAAGTGCTAATAAATGGCCTGTAATGGATTTCAAAAATAACCCTTAACTGTCAACTCAAAAGTTAACTTAGAATATACATGCAGGTTCGTGATACTAGAAGCTGTGAATATGATATGTTTTAGAGAATAGTATTTACATGTAAATCTGTTCATTTAGAGGCTGAAATAATGTATTTAAAACCTGAAAAATCTGACTCAGCTATTACTTTTTTCCCTAGAACTCTACAGAATATTTTATAATGGCTTAATTATCAAAAATGTTTCCTGCCACTGCAACATATCCCTATTAAGTGGTCAGGTCAAGGCTTCAGGTGAGGACTGTGAAGGGATTGTTTGATGTCGTTCAAGATGGTGCAGCACTTCCCATGTAAAGACTTTTAGAACAGAGGGCGTTCCAAGAGCAGTGGGTCATGGAATCCATTGCATGACTTTGTATGCATGACTGGTAACCAGTCTACAATCACAGACAAAAAAGTTGGGACACGAAGCAAGTTCTCCCATCCCATCACTTACTATGTTGATAATCAGGTGATTTTGTCCCTTTTTGTTGAGAAAAACGCGACATTTGTCAACATTGATTAGGGGGGATGGGGAATACGTGATCCAGCTCGGCTGTCCCAACTACGTTTGTCCGGGATTGTCTGAAAGAGATATGCGAAGAATTTTCTAGTAAAGGTAACGCCAACGATTGTCATGGTGTCACAATATTTTAGAATTTTGATTTCGGGTCAATGACGTACACTTTGTCTCTGTAAATTGGAAAGACCTTTTCTACGGCTATCTGGTTTAAGGCTCGGTGCAGATATTCGTGGAATATAACTCGTAGCCGCCTGTAATAGAACGAAATTTGCGATCTGCTTCAAGCAAAATGGGATTTAGAGCTCTTGTCTATTATTTAGGACATTTTCCAGGATTATTATTAGCAGATCTTTGTATTGTTTCACGGAATAGTGTTAAATAAGTTGATTGAAGCTTACCCGAGTACAGTATTCAGATATATCACGATTACGCGCGACTCAACAACTTCCGGGTTCCATGCATTTAATTAACGCGCACGAATAGCCAACAACGGTTAACCATTTGAAAGTCAGCGTTTTGCAACCTAACCTTCGCTGATCTTCCCAGTTGGCAGAAGGTACACAAATTTCTCACTTTACATCATTTGAAATGCAGGATGGAAGCAATTTGGTGGCAAAATAGTAGAGTTTGACACTTGAAATATGATTAACCATTTTCCGGAGACAATAAGTTAACTACGTCTCTACCCTTTCTATCTTAATTGAACGGTTAACCATATAAACCTTCTCGCAAAGCTCTGTTTTGCTAGTTCTTGATCCCAAACTAAGTTAAGTAGCTTTTAGCAATTCCTATGAAGCGCAAAAAGGTATAGTTCGAATAACACGAAGAAGTTTGGAACCAAAATGTTTTATCCGGTGACACTTCCAAAGCGGAGAACAAACCTCGCTTTATACGCGTTCCGGTATTGGAGAGGAAAACGAAGAGAGACATGCCGAATTTAATCGCGTTTAGGTAGCAGCAACGCTTTATTGCTGTGCACTGATAAACTCCACGAGACAGCAAGGACAAGGCGAAAATATTCACTTGCTCGGTGCCCACTGTTTCAGCCGAATTTGCATCATTTCTGTTTTGCGCGAATCAACCACCCCTCTAAAGAAGTAGACAAGATCATTTTTTCAGTGCAGGAAATAGAAACATCCATTTCAACACAATATCTTGCGCATAGTTGGATTTTAGGGGCGAACAAGTGAGTCATTCGCCCCTTGAGAAGCAATAGAGGTTTATGTCACGGACTTATGGATCGCCTACCGTAGAAGGTCATTTCAAAATATGACTTAATGGTCTTTGGCGCCTACCCAGGTAAAACTTGTCGTTGCATGCTGTTTCTTTTTAGTAGCGCTCGCTAGCTGTACCCGCGAGATAGTACAACTCCCCCTTTTCTGCAACTTGTTTTACAGCGAGTGGTTTGACATTCTTTAAATTCTTCTTTCAGACAATTCCAGACAAAAACGTTGGGACACAAGTACTCCCTTACATGAGCTATATAGGTATGTGCGGCCCCAAAGGGTATGGTTTGTGAGCCGTTTTGGTCATAAGTAGGTATGGATTTAAGCTGATTTTGGCCATTTTGTTCATAAATAGGGTATGGTTTTTGCGCTCTAGCCTTGATATGGGTATGTTTTTAAGAAGAAGCCTGCACCTTTTCATCATTATCGAAAAGAAAATTAACAAAAGCGCTTCACAAATTATGTTTACAGTAATTTAACGTTGGTCTGAACTTGGGAACAAATTAATACGCCGGTCTGAAACAGGGTTTTAAGTTAAGGGTCAGGTCATAAATAGAGTTTCGAATTTTTGGCCAGGTCATAAATAGGGTAGTGAATATTGCAGGATTTGGTCATAAATATATAGGGTAAGGGTTTTGGGAAGCGGGCCGCACACCCCCAACCAATTTTTCTGGGAGCACTCGCCCGGAGGGCGACACTTTTAGAAGTAGAGAATTATTAGTATTACTTGTCATAATCAGCAGAGGGACGCTTTTTCAAGCCTAGCATGTGTCTTAAGCTTGACTGGGTAATGCGAGGCGTGTCACTGTAGTTATATCATTGTCGTCTTAACGTGACATCTTCCTCCGTGTTCCATTTCAAAATTATAGATACGAAGGAGTGAAAGGATTTTACAAAGGACTGGTTCCTAATGTTCTGAGGTAAGATGAATTTTTGACATTTGCAATAATCCCAAATTACCACAATTACCACAAAGTCTGAGAACGTGCATTCATGTTTGCGTCTCTCCGCGCTGATTTCCAATCGTAGTGATAGGGATCTGGATTGCAGTTTTGGTCATTCTTGCCAGTGTGACGGTATCAGTGATTTGTTATTTATTTCTGCGACTCGTATTCAGGAATTGTTGTGCAGCTCAAATCGTGAGCAGCAATGTTTACTGCCTATCGTGCAGCCTTACATAACTCAAATAAGATACTAGCTGTAAGGTGCGAAACAAAATTGAATTAAAGTAGCACTCAGGTGATAAAGCTTGCGTAACCGTCTGATTCCAAAACCCTAAAACCCAGCGAGAAAAATTGGGAACGAATAACCCAACCGAGTGCAAGTACATCAACCTCTGCGGATCAGAGGTAATTAAGGCATTCACAAACCTTCAGATATAAACTGGTGCTAATAAAATTTCAAACGAGAACTGAAGCTGAGATCCATGCTTAACAACTGTCTAACCAACCTTACAACAAAAGACTTAATAAAACAGTCTTCAGCGACACACGTGCATTTCATACCAACAGAAAAATATTTACTTCCTCCTTCACTGTCACGTACAGTTTAGTTCCTCCGAATGGCAAATGCATTAATTCCCACTTCTAAAGTTTCATTTACCGATTTTATTATTATTATTATTATTATTATTATTATTATTATTATTATTATTATTACTATTACTATTATTTAATCTAAATGCCTTACGTTGACGTCCTCTATCTTGCTACATACTATACTCGATTTGTTCTTGGTAGTCTCGCAATGACCTCTTCACACTTTGTAAATAGGCAACTGATCAGCCTCCTGCCAGTCGCAGGACAGCGTGCATGTTAGGCTTTTGTAGAGCACAGTGGAACAAACACGCAAAAGTGTCTACATTACTCAGGTGTCCGTATTAACCAGGTTCTCATAATAGACATAACAAACACATGTTTTATCGATGTGTAAATAAATAATAACTTTATTTCACAGTGCCGATGTATTTAGCTTAACAGGGCTAATTGAGGACGCTCTAAATTACAATTTATTGTAATCAAAAAAATGGCTAAAGATATTGAGTATAAAGTCTACCTCATCTAAAATTATAAACATAAAAATTTACTGAATTAAAATCTACTTCCAAAATATCTGTTTAATCTATATAACTGAAGAACAAATATACAAATGTCTCGCACTCAATTTTGAGTTCCCTTGTCAAGTGCAAGAGAGTCAGTACTCATTTCGATTCTTATAGTAAGTTTAGTGAAATTAAAAGCTTTCATTTTCTAACAGATTAGAATTGGTACATAATTACGAAAATCTGCAGTGCACAAATAATCAGTGTCTGTAACACGAGGTTAACTTTGTATACGAACTTGCCACACGGGAAACAGGAAAATGTCCGTTGTCGTTATTAACCGGTCTCCTGGCCTTATCTTATCTCCTTATCTCCTTGTCATTATCATTGACAGCAGCACAAAAAAAAAAAAAAAATTAGTTGAGGTTTGACTGAGCTTCAGAGTTCGCGTGTTTTGAAAGGCGCAATAATTCAACGATTCTTTCACTTGATGTGGTTAACAATGTTTGAAACATGAGCACCAGTGAAAAAAAGAGCAAAAATAATTAAATGTTACAAGCAAACACAGACAACCAAGCAGCAAGATGGAAAACGAAATAAAAACAAAACAAAACAAAGGAAACAAGCAAACTTTAAAACAAGAAAGCAAACATGAAAACTAGGAAACAGACATCAAAACAAGCAAACGAACCAACAAGCAAGGTAACAAACATAAACAAAGAAATAAACAAACAGGAAAACTTAAAGGTACGAAAAAAAGATATTACCAACAAACAAGCCAACTCGAAACCAAATTGTGAAGTCAATATAATAAGCAATCAAAGAAGCAGGTAGCAACTGTCTGTCCTTATTTGTTTTTGTTTTTGTTTTTGTTTTTCAGAGTGACACCGCTTGGTGTACGAAAACGTAATTCACGCTCTTATGCCGTCCAGTTAGCATCAAGGGAATTAATAATAAAATAGAAACTGCCCGAGCAGTCTGAACGATGTCCTTTATACCTCAAATGTCTCAACTGCACCCTTGGTTTGAGGAAAAGGATTTAGTTGGAGGTGGCCATCTTTCAGGAAAAATCTAGAAATGGGTGTATACTTTTTTACCGCAGTCTTAATATTAACAAACAGCTACAAATGATAAGAAAAGAGGTGAAAAACCCTCACGAGACATGGAGCTGGAATTTCGTCCGGTTTGATGCAACAACAAGCCTTATTGCTTGATGCATGTTCCTATTGGTCGTGCCTTGGTTACGTGCTTGATTAACAACTTGAGTCTGGTATGGTCGACTCAGGCTGAATGTTTATCAATCTTGACATTGAACGATGTTCGGAATGCCTCTAAATTAGTGTTACTAGTAAAGTGTTGTACATGATCAGTACTTCATTCCGCGCGACATCACTCGAGTGAGTGTGGAGTCACGTGTACTATAGTACTACAGTTTTATAGCAAGAATACAATTGGTAATGAAAAAGAAGAAAATCCGTTAAAAAAAATCATGCGCAGCTTGCACTCTCCCCTTCCAAAACGCAAGAACGACAGAGAACAAACAAAAAAATCTAGCTGTAAAGAAGATATCTTGACCGAAAATTGTTAACCTCGTGCCCCTCAACCCCCATGATTTCTACAACATGGAACAATCTGTGTACAGATACTAGTACTTGTAAGGCCCAACATTGAGGCATCACCCCATAATATAAGATTGTCTTTAATAAACCTTTTTCGCTTGGGCGGTTTGTTTTCCCATTACAGACCACGTGATATTCTCTGGAGAACTGTTCTTTTATCCATCTAAAAATTAGTTATTCACCAACACGGGGCAATTTGAAATTTCGAAAGGAAGAATTCTCAAGAGTATCATCACATGGTCTAATAGGGAGAGGTCTAATGCTAAGCAAATTCCTTCTCTAGTTCCATTTGCTTGTTTTTTGGGTACCCGGGCCTGTTAGTAATCGCAAAGAAAAAAAGACCAATGAAAGTAAACTTATAGAGCTGTCACTCAATGTCTAGGTTTTACAGTAAGGTCATTTGTAACTGGATTAGTCAGCGCTGCAGTAACGGGCGGGACAATACCCTGGGTGAACCACTTGTAGATGTAGTAGGAGCTGCAGTTCTTTACTTGAATTGGGAAGAATATTTCACAACAGGCAAACTTATTAATACAGACGTTTGTTGAGACTGTACCCTCAGCCACCGTAGGATGACCACCACTCAACCAGATAGGATAAGCTGCATCACAACGGTCCATCGGTGGACATGTGGTCGCCATTTTTGTGCCTGCAGCTCCTTGGAAGCGATGCCAGTCATTGAGTGTTTTGTCACATTTGCCGTCACCTTGTTTTTCGTAGTTATATCGTCTTTTTGCATCTGTCAGATTTTGGTAATGATGCCAGTGACATACATCAACTAAAGGAGATACACAAGTGTGTAAATAAATATCTGATAAACACAGAAGACATTTGAACAAGTACGAAAAAAGTAAATCAATGGAATACGTAATTAAGAATTGATTCATGCTTTAGCGTGCATCATAGAGTTGCTCGATGCGCGGTCGAGAGAAACTCTAGCGTCTTTAATGCTCTCCGACTTTTCGTTTGGCGTATGAAATACATAAAAGAACTAAATTTCCATTGGTGTAAATCACGTGAAATAGGAAGAGGTGTACTAATAGAACATTGCCCTATTCTCGCTATTGGACTGGAACTGCAACCATTAAAAAGTTGCGTTGGAAAATAATCATAATGGTAATATCTACAGAATGAGTGTCAGCAGCGCCATTCCCCCTTACAATGTTGGAAAATGGTATAATGCAAACTTGTATTGGACTAAAGTGTTATGTCAACATTACACAGAGGTAGGGAGGGGCAAAATTGGAAAAGAATGACGATTTCTAACGCTTGTGACCATGGTTGTAGCTTGGAATGGAGGCTCTGTGGGGGAATATCATCAAAAGGAGATTAAAGTCATTTGCACTTGAAAATACTCCCCGCATTAGCCGCAGTCGCAAGCTACAATCATGGACAAAAGTCTTGGGACAAATTTGCACTTTTGGCGCTTTTGCTCACACGCCAGAGGCGAATACAACTTCACCTGCCTAACCTCGCCCCCCACCTCCCATACAATGTTGAAAACTAGTACCTGCAATTTCACCTGATTTTCAACACTGTCTTGGGTGGGGAGGAGGGAAAGCGATGCGTTTTTAAAGGATATAGCAGCGTTTTTTTTTCTTTTTTTTTTTCTTTTTTTTGAATTTCAATTCTAAAACACAGATAATTCGTCACATTACATAAGTGTCCCAAGGACTTTTGTCCACGATTGTAATTCCAGTCCAACACCGAGAATACGAAAATGGCCAATTGAGGTGTGTCCTACACATAATGGGGGATGGAGCGGATAGCAACTCCTTACGGACAGGTTGTAACTAATTTTAAGCAACGTAAGGATACTCAAGTTATGAACCAAATTACATTGCACCTTCACAGATTGCACCGTTCTTTACGAATCCATCTTTGCACTGGCAATAGTACGATCCATGAGTATTTCTGCACACAGACTTATCAACGGCAGTACATGGGTTGTTCTGTGCATCACACTCATCGATATCTGGGAGATAGAGTGTGATATAATTGTTATATTTAAGCCAACGGTCAAATGTGTGATTTTTTCCCTCGGTTTTCTAACCCAACGGTTTTTGAAACCGACTTTGTGTGTTAAGCATTGTGAGTCATGGTCTGCTATTTTTTCCTCACTCGTACCCCGACCGTAGTGCAAGGAAGGAGTGGGTAGACAGAAGCACCCTCTGGGTTTTCGTTGTAGTAAGACATGAAAAGTCATTTTTAGCATAATAATATCTCTTGGCTTGCTTAAAAGTTCCTACAAGATAAAATGTTTTTTTTTTTTTTCTCTTGTTACGACTCAAGATATCTTTTATACCTACCGTCTTCGCAGTTTTCGCCCTCAAAACCAGGACTGCACACACATCGATATTTCTTACTTGTAAAACCGGACAGACAAGTTGCGTTGTTTTGGCACTTCTCCTGGGGCTTTCCACAATGATTCTCAATCAAAGTAACAAAAATTAGTTAGCTTATTTCGCGATTGCAGGAAAACAAATTTCACAAGTACATTTAATTTCACAGCTTTCCCATTGTTTTAATCTCCCAGTTCCTTATCCGAGGACCCCGTTTCCCCAGAAGTAGCCTACAAATGGAAATTTTATGACTGTACTGAAGAGATTTTTGTGAATTTACAAGCTGAAGATAACGGTGAATCGGAGGAAGAATGCTAATTAGTTGAAAGCAAGACCACATAGAGACTGAATATTTTCAAGGAAAAATAATCAACCGATTACCAATGAACCCGTGACTAAACATCATTTAAAACTAGCCAAGGATTATTTCTTACATAGTCTGGTATTAAAGTTCCCATATGTAATTTTTTCGCGCTCTCAGTTTTTTCGCGAGTATTAATTTTCGTGATTTTTCCCGAATTTTACGACTCGCAGAAAACGCTCGCGAAATTAACTACGGTAATAAATTTACGAAGTCGAGCAATTGCCTCATCAAGTGTTATTTGACCTTTGTTGACGTGCTTTTGCGAAATTTAATGTATTTTTCTTAACATCAAATCCTGAAGTCGCGAAATAAAACCTCGCGAAATTAAGAACGCGCAAGGTTAAGTACGAATGAGATATCTTCGAATAACACAATACAGCTCTTCTTTAGTTTTAAAACTGAAATTCTGTTACCCGACAAGAGGCGGAAGAAAAAGGAGGTATTATTAAACAAAACCCGAGTGCGATCCAAGCCATTAAATTTCCGATAAAATACTGGGATATTGTGGGCGTATCGCCTAATTCCAATGCAACCAAAATTTACATAAAACCTATAACGACAACGATTCTTTAGCCTAAAGAGTATTTTGTTGCAGTACAGTATCTTATATCGATCGCAATATTCTAAAATTGATTGGCAGTTAGCTCGAGAGACTTTGTTCAGAAAGCTTCCGGTGTTTATATTTCCTGCATGACTAGGACGATCCTACTCGTGTTTGAAACAAAAGAAGTCGCCTTATAAATTTTTGCTCATCAACCCACTGCAATAATCAGTAAGAAAAAGGTTAAAAATCAGTTGGCCAAACTGTGTCAAGAGCCATGGGATTATTCGTTATATATTTATATACCGGTTGGATATGTATAGGTCAGTATTATCCTGCAATTGTCTTCTCTCATTGATTTTCTTCGTTTAAACAACAGACTATCGCCTCCCCCGCCCCCTCCTCGAAGCCCTTCCTCCCGGCAAAGATGACTTGCGTTCTCTTCTGAGGCCCCGCTTCTTGTTTCTGGCTTCACCCTGCTCGAGTGAGTGAGGGCTTCCGGTGGTAATATACAGTCTAACAAAGTAATTGAGGGCGCAAAGTTAAAAATTTCATAGTTGCTTACTTCGGCGCCCCGATAGTGGTAAAGCTGGTCGTCCTTCAGATCCCCGTCATGAGTGGAGTTATTCAGCTCACATTCATGTGTTCCGTCAGGATCTTTGTTCCTAATATTAAGACTGACACAGTTTGCATCCAGGTAGCAACGGTATTCACACTCGTCCAAGTCATTGACAATCATAGTTTTTATCCAGTGGTTCACTAAACATTTCTCAGCATAGAAATAGTAGGCTGGAAAGTACAGCTCACGTCCTCCATCTGAAAAAAATATAAACATGTTTATCTGAAGAGCTTATAATAAGTAGACGAAAATTTAAAACAGGCTTTTAAAGTCTGAAACAAAAATCAATAGGCAAACATTTTAAAAAGAACAGACTTATTGAGGAATGAGTGATGAGGGGTTATTTACATAGTATCTTTTATAAACATGCAGTATATCTTTATTTCGATTTACTCTGATCTCCACGCACAAGATTAATTTTTCGCCAGACCTTTGCCTAAACAAATCGGTGAAACTATAATTTCTAAATGGTTCGTTATTGTTGTGATACCAAATGTGAAATAACTTTCTGAAAGGGGAGTTAAAAGTGTAGTCGTAATTTTCTCTCCCGCTTGCTAAGTCTTGTAAGGATCCGAGATAACTGCATGATGTATTTCGGAGTTTACCTTTCAGTGTCATCGCTTTCTATGAAGAATTTATGACAAAATCTGATGGTAAATCAAGAAATTTCAGTTTCTAGTGGACCAGAATAATTTTAGGTGCTTTTCAGTCCCTTTTACATTTTCTTAAAGCCAAAGATAGTATTAAATAGTTGCCTTGAGTAACACTGAGAACATTTTATTTGTAAAAACTAGAGAAAATAAATTTCAAAGTTCAAAGAAATAGTACAAACGCAGGTAAAATTTTATCATAAGCTTCATTTCACCAGTACTTTCAAGTGTTTTTTCGATATGTGCTGTTGTTAGAAATCATTTATTTTTCAGAAGAATTTTAAATTAGTCAAACGGAAGTTTGCAACACGATGTAAATAATCTCAATACAAAGTCTATGTCCACATGTTACTCGTACCTCAGGTGAATTCCTGGGGTACGACGCTGATGGTTAAATCGTTTACTTAGTGTTTGAATGAAATTGCAAAAGACTGGACACCTCGAAGCGTAATTTAGTGAGAATTAGCGAAGAACGTAAAAAGGTCTAAAACTTAAAATCGATTTTTAAAGTGCGAGTTTTCGGCCGGTTTGTTTTTTAATCTTTCCCTTGCCGATATCAAACAGAAATTCTCCTCTGTAAGCATCGCATATTTCTCAGTTACTGTCTTGTGAGAATTTGGTGGTATATCAATATAATATCCACGTTGTTTTTGCCACCTGTCTATTCGGACAGCCTATGAATATTCTAACAATAGAGAGTGCTGATCAAGCTTTTCAAATTTAGTTTAAAAAATTAGTAGTCGTGGAACCCGAAATTGCGCTCTACTGCAGAAGAAGGAACCGTCCCCTTGAAATATTAGCTTTTGTGGACTGATACGTCAGATCAAGTCTCATGGAAAATTTCCTTGCTACAAGACCGAAGTTAGATTGCCTTAAATTTGCAAATGGCTAATTAATACAAGACACGACGTCTACGTTGGATTTACATCATCATCGGTTTCAATCTTTGGCAAGTTTTTACAAAATAATTCCCATTTAATTCCATAACAATTTTACTATTGCGTTTAGACCCCGGCAAACTTCTCTTCAGAATTTGCGCTTAAACAACTTCTGCTAAGAGTATTTTTATTTCAAATTAGCGGTGGGTAATGATGAGAATCACGACAATTTTAGTCGTTACACTGTGGGTGTAAAATAGGATAAAATTCAGTATTCCTATCCAGTTTTTTTTATGCATTTTTCTGATACTTTCACGAGTGTTTCTGTAAATTGGTCCCGAACCACAGAAACAATTTGGAACATTATCATTATCTGGGCCAAGTCTTTTTTATTAAAGCCTTCGTAAAATCAACAAAAAATGCTTTACGTAAGATATCTAGTTTCAAGTTTCCTTGGACGCTTATCACTCCTTAAATTAAGCACTTTAAGACTCTTTCGGTTTCGCACTTTAACACTCCTTAACTTACGCAATTTCAGACTCCTTCAATTGCGTTCTTTAACACTCCTTAAATTCCGCACTTTAAGACTCCTTAAATAGCACACTTCAAGACTCCTTAAATTTCGCACTGTAAAATTCCTTAAATAGCCAGGGAACAAGCGTTTTCTTGAATTCACCGCAACTCATTGTCCCAGAAAATATAAGAAAATTCCTGCGAACACAGGAAGACACGATATTTTCCAAAAGTTCATCGAACGGTGAACATCGGAAAACAAGCGTTTTCTTGAGTTCACGCGCGTTTGCCATCAGGGAAAATGCGAGAAAAGCACAAGAAAACTTCTGAAAACGCAGGAACACACAATTTCCGTGCGTTTACCGAACGGTGAACGCTGGAAAACATGCGTTTTCTTGAATTCCCTTGAATTCGCCGTCTCGGAAAATACAAGAAAACAGGAGAAAAATTCTGTGAACGCGGGAATGCACTATGCTTTCCGTACGTTAACCGAGCAGTGAGTTCTGGTAAACAGTGTGTTTTCCGAAATTTCACGGCATTTGCCGTTCCGGAAAACAAGGGAAAACGCCGGTTTCCAATTGTTAACCACGGATGAACGTGAAGTTTTACACCGGGAAAACATCTGTTAACACAGGCAAACAAGACATTCGCCAAGTGTTAACAGACCGGTAAATTCCAGAAAACAGGCGTTTTCCGGCGTTCACCGTAATGGTAAACTACCGGATAATGGAACGAATACTCAAATTCCCCGACAGCAAAACAACTGGAAAATCTTGGATTTTCCGATTGGTGAATACCAGTAAATGTAAGCAAATGCCACGTTTTGCGTAAATTCACCGCGCGTTTTCTAAAAGGTAAACGCCACTTTTTTTGCCGTGACACTTCGAGACTCCTAAACTTGCGTACTTCGAGACTCCTGAAATTGCACATTTTAAAACTCCTCGAATTGCGCACTTTAAGAGTGCCTGCCTGTAAAAATCAGACAAATTCTTAATTTCGCGGCAAGGGTCGAAAATTCGATTTCGCTCATATTCTTATGGTAGATAGGCTAGGGCATGACAAAAACTACTGGATAGGTTTTTTTGGCAAAACATCCTTTTATTTCAAAGAAATATGCAAATTACCAGATTCCGTTAAAATCGTCATTTGACGCACCATTTTATTAAGCAAGTTTGAGAGCCTCGCATGCAAAACCACATTATTCTTCCGTCTTTAAAACACTTAAATATTTTTGTGTAATGTTTAAATGTGTACTGGGTTGATTTTAGGGAATGTCGCGGTGTGTCCTTGGGTGCAAAATAATTAAATTCCGAAGACATGTATTTTATTCACGTAAAAGTACTTCGTGAATATAACTGATTTTCACCATGTGCGAAACCTTTAAATGTATTAAGCTTCTGGTGGTTGAATTGCAGAAGGATGATCTACAGATTCCTGTAAAAATTTCTTTGGGCAAATGATTGTGAGCGACGCGAGAGCTTTTCAAAATACGTTAAAAATGCAAATATTTGACCATCCGTCGTCAAATTTCAATTTCCGGGTTGGACGTAAATTTTAGCATGCGCCACATGACTTGACCTATGTTAAGTAGAAATAGACACAGAGCTGATAATTTCGAAATGTTCTAACCTCATTTGCTGTAAAAGGCAGGTCCAAAGCCGACTTGACGTGTTTCTCTCACCATTCGTCGCACATAAGGCAGAAGTTTGCTTTTGTTTACATAACGTCCGATGTACATCGCCAACTGTCAACTTATTTAATGGTCGAATACCATGAATCTGTGACCCTCTTTCGACACATATGATCACCACTGCATCTGAGTCAAAAACGGCTAAGTCATTTGCAGATAGTTGCTTGCTTTGCAGTGAGCCAAAATATTACGTTTGATCATCATGGTTTGATGGCTTGAATCCTTGGTTGCAGCGGTCCCTTGTTCGTCACGCAATGCTGTCATCCCATTTTAGGGGGTAGGGGTAGGACAATTTCTATCCTAATACGTAAGGCTCCGTAAGGTTTGGAACCACTGGGAGCACACAATCGCGTTAAGTGCGAAGAGATTACATTAAGAAATGAAAAGAATGAATAGTTTACCATTACCCCTGTTGTTATCTTTTACTCGACCACCGTTACCTATGTGCCCTAGGTATGAGTTTAGCGTTACAGTATTACGCAGGTCTTTTCGCACTGTGCAATTATTTTTGGTTTACATGTAATACAATGGGCTACCCTCGGGGAAATGTGTGGTGACCGCCTAATGGGGCTAGCCGCTTAAATAGAGGTTGGTGTACCTTGAATATTTAATTTTTCACTGTCGGGCTATAAATTTCTTGGTGAACATGGAGTCAATTCAAGACAATCATGATAGGCGTGTGTTTGAATTATAACTCGTCATGCACCTTCAATTTCAGACTCTTTTCTGCCATCGCCCTTTCCAAAACAAAGTTTTTAAATTTTGGGTGGCCGCTTAATAGGGGTAAAGACATTAATGAAACGCTTATCGGAACGACCAAATGGTGGCCGCGGAGGTAACCGGTCAATAGGTGTTTTGTTTACAATATTTTACTGACAATAATTTTGGACTGTATTGACAACAGTCCTCTATTTTCTGTTACAAACATACCAATGCCTCGCCACTAAGCAAACAAAATACGACAAAATGGCATGGCCAGGGCTATGTACTCACGTAATTACTGATTAAATTTAGTCCGTTTTTTCACACGAATTAGACACGTTGTGATTTCCTATTTTTATTTCAGCTAGTTCTTGCTTCATTGATCTATAATTTGTTTATGGTGATTTTTTTTTTTAATTCTAGTGAGTACAGGCACTAGCTTTATCAGCTGTTGTCTGAAACAAACGTGATTTGGACCGAGTTCACGTACACTATGGAATATGATTATATAAATATACACACATATTATTATTATATATACGAACAAACAGATGAACTATGATTAAATTGTTTCACTTACCCTGAGAGTGCTCTATACAAAATAGATCCAAATGTGCAGCATACGCCGTGACAGCATTGCGTGACGAACAAATAACGGTTGTACGATTGTGCTGCGCCGACACGCTTATCAGCAATGGTCAGCAATCGATCAAACGTGATATTCTGGCGCACTGCAAAGTAAGCAACTATCTAGAAACGACTCAGCTGTTTTTGACTTAGATGCAGTGATGTTCATATGCGCAGAAAGATGGTCACAGATTCATGGTATTCGACCATTAGGTAAGTTGACAGTTGGCGATGTACATCGGACGTTATGTAAACAAAAGCAAACTTCTGCTTTATGTACGACGAATGGTGAGAGAAACACATCAAATCGGCTTTGGACCTGCCTTTTACAGCACATGAGGTTAGAACATCTCGAAATTATCAGCTCTGTGTCTATTTCAACTTAACATAGGTCAAGTCATGTGATGCATGCTAAAATGTACGTCCAACCCGGAAATTGAAATTTGACGACGGATGGTCAAATATTTGCATTTTTAACGTATTTTGAAAAGCTCTCGCGTCGCTCACAATCATTTGCCCAAAGAAATTTTTACAGGAATCTGTAGGCCATCTTTCTGCGATTCAACCACCAGAAGCATAATCCATTTGAAGGTTTCGCACATGGTGAAAATTAATTATATTCACGAAGTACTTTTACGTGAATAAAATACATATCTTCGAAGTTTAATTATTTTCCACCCAAAAAAACAACGCAACATTCCCTAAAATCAACCCAGTACACATTTAGACATTGCACAAAAATATTTGAGTGTTTTAAAGACGGAAGAATAATGTGGTTTTGCATGCGAGGGTCTCAAACTTGTTTAATAAAATGGTGCGTCAAATGACGATTTTAACGGAATTTGGTAATTTGCATATTTCTTTGAAAGAAAAGGATATTTTGCCAAAAAAAAATCCTGTAGTTTTTGTCATGCCCTAGCCTATCTCCCATGAAAATATGAGCGAAATCGAATTTTCGACCCTTGCCGAGTTATTTTCCATTTTTATGGACAGGGACTCTTAAGACTCCTTAAATTGCGCGTTTCAGCCTCCTTAAATTGTGCACTTTAAGACTCCTGACATTGCGCTCTTTAAGAGCCAGTGCCCATAACTATGGACCAAACAACGGCACAAGTCGAAAAATCGATTTTGCTCATTTTTTGCCCATAGATTGGCCATAGCTAGTAAACAAACGGACCATAGTTAGTTTCTTCTAATGCAGCTTTTTTGGGGAGAAATTTGCGAAAAACTATTTTGCCTCGATTGAGGTCAAAATCTACTTCCTGTTATGCTAAATTTTCTGAAAATTTGGTTGCTTTGCGCGTCGCACAGCAGCTACTTAAGAATCTTTCAATGGTCTTTACATTCAGCTCAGGTCTTCATGGTATGACTGAGCGAAAAATAAAATTGATCGAGGTTTCGTTTGAGCCCGAAACGAGATCGAACAGAAACGCAAAATATTACGATGTGTTGCATACGAATTATAGCACTAAAATATCGCCATATTTTTCTATGGGCTATAACTTTAAATGTCATAAAAATACTTTCTACGGGTTAACTATACACCCACCTGTTTGAAAATCAAAAAATATCTCTGGGCAAATGGTTTTAAGTCGCCCGCCTTGGCCTGTGCTTCTCACAAATTTTTCCCTGAACCGCCGTGAGAATATAAACAATTGCGTGACGCGGGCGTCCACCGTGAATACATAATTCGTTTCCAACAAACCGCAGATGGCTATCTTAGAACATTTGGGTGAAAAAAGAAAAACATAATGGACCTCTTTTAACTTTAATATTTGAAAGTCATCGCTTCGGAAATTTCGTTAATTAAAAACGCCAATTAAAAGCAATTTACTTGGAGTTCGGGTGTTACTGCTATGTCGTTTTAAGCTGTCGTTCTTTCTTTGATCATTTTAATTACAAGAGCGAGTTCTAGAAAGAAAATCGTTCTAAGTTCATTTGTTAAGCGTGATGACAAGTTGATATTGTTGGTTTCTAGCCTTACGTGATCTGAAGGAACGCTACAGTGATTAAATTTGTATTTGTTGATTTCGACGGATCGATTTTCCGTTAAACCTTTTTATTTGTACCATCACATTTAGTGCCTTTTCTCCGGCTAAAAAGTCAGAAAAAGTAAAGTAAACAAATCATAAAAGTTTAAATCATAAATAAGAGGTATCGACAGTGCGAGTGTCTCGGTAAGCTGTTAATTTGAACAATTACTGTGCTGGACGGATTGCTTTCCATGTTACGCACGTACTATACATATAGTTCATTGTGCGCGAATGTTTCTGTTTCAAACAACTGAAATGCTCAATGTTTTTTTTCTTTTTTTCTTCAGTCTTAAAACTTAAGGTTAGAGTTAGGCTAAACCCTAAACTGTTTTGGCGGCCAACCTATTTTTGGCTAATTGCTTAATCAAATTATACATATATTTCATTGAAATTCGCTCTTCCGTGACCGACTTCCGCTGACAAAACAAGATGGATGTTCGCTGTTCATTTAAGACTGCAATTCTGGTCAAAAGCGTTGGGACAGTTACGGCAGATGACTTCACAGGCAGCCTCTCTTAAGACCAAA
Organism: Orbicella faveolata; assembly: GCF_042242905.1. Lineage (NCBI taxonomy): Eukaryota > Metazoa > Cnidaria > Anthozoa > Scleractinia > Merulinidae > Orbicella > Orbicella faveolata. The sequence goes on along the minus strand of NW_028301563.1, from coordinate 7,780,655 downwards.
ACCGCGCAAGCCCGCCTACCGCTCTCCCCCTGTCAATGTTGATAAAAATCTTGAAGAAAAAAAATCCTTGACAATAGCTTCAGAATAGCCACGTTTCAAGAATTGTTCGCCTCCTAGAACAGTATTCTCGAACTAAAGAGACGAGAAGATAGATATTCACGTCTTATTCCAATAATAGCAATTTTTCAGCAATCGCGTTTGGTTCCAACACAACTGTCTAACCACTTTCTATTGTCCCTTTTTCCTTTTTTCCCACATACGATCTAGTCTTCAGAATAGCTTCATTTTCATGCAACATTGCTAGGGGGGAGGGGGGTCAATTGTGCTTGCTTCTATTCATCTTTTGTTCTAAAACGTTAAGGACCTAGTTGAAATCGAGGGTTTTAGCGCGCAAAAGGGGGAGGTGTCCCAACAACTTATGGCCAGGATTGTAGGTTTACACTAGAGGAAATTGTTCCGGATTCGTGATGAATTCTGAACGTTTTAGTGCCGGATTGATTTTGCCGTTTACACAAAAGTGGACGAATCCGAAATAAAAACTCACCGGTTTGGTCGTTTCTCCGGAGATTTTGAATTCGGAATTTAAAGTGGGAACTTTGAATCCGAAAACTTTTGAATCTGGAGAGTTTTGTCGTGTAAACGATTTTCTCTCGAATCCGGATATTTTTCCGCCTGTGATCTTTTGAGTTTGCGGTGGAACGAAAATGGCAGATTACATGATCCAGTCGTAGTCGAGTCGTAGGCACATTGATGGCTATTTGATGGCGGTCGCTGGGTGATCACCTCGTGCTGTTTCAGGTGTAGGTAATCACTTTTACAATGGCTAATGCCATACTCCTCAGAAACCAAATTTATACTTTACTGCGCAGATGGCGACGATGGCACGATCGAAAACCTCGACGGTTCTAGATATTAAGAAAAACGGGAATAAATCCCTGGAGGGACCTGACATGATGGACAACAGTACCATGGTCAGCGAGTTGAAAGAAAACTTCAGACTGTCTCAACCTACCCCTAGCCTTATTTTCGGAGGCATTTTGTTTCTCGTTGTCGAGGCAACAAACTGCTTGTTAACCATTCCATCATGAATGTTCCCGGAGTTATCGTCGTGTGTAAACGGTTAAGAATCCGAATATCCTTTCACTGTAAACCCCTACTAATCCGAATACTCTAAAATTGATGAATCCGGGAACTTTTACGAATCCAAAAAAACTCCTTTAGTGTAAACTTAGTCCTGGATCGACCACTGTAATGTTTATTTGTCTACCAGTGTTATGATCCGCAAATTTCAGTTAATTGATCAAACAACCAAAGTAGAAAAGATGGATTTTTTCCCAGTATGATCGAAACTTAAACGCAGTTTCTTCCTGGGCTAATTCAATTCAAGAAATTTCGGGTTTTCTAGAGTTTGAGCATATTGTGGAGGTACAAATTTTCTACACAGCTAGAAGAGCGGAGATGCCATCACGCAGTTAGTAGTTTATAGAAATTATGGTATTTCCACTTGACTTTATTTGTCAGTAAATGATTCAATCGCCATAAACCATAGAGGATTGGTTAAGTGTATCTCTAAAACTGCCACTATATTGTAAGTTATCAGTGATTCAATAAAATAAATGTGTTAAAATCATTTCCCGGAGTACTGTAGAAACGTTCTTTATCAGGGATGTCGTATATGCATGTATCACAAAGTAAAATCAAGTTTAAAACACAAGATAAGAAAATTGAAGTAATTTGAATTTGGTAAACATGGCTGATGCACGTATCTTATAGTGATATGGTATTCAAATGACACACGTATCTCATACGAGATATTGTTTATTAGACTTAAAAAGATCGAGTGACTGTCCAAGGATTTACAGTAAGCACCTCTAGTTAACTGTTAGACACACTTTTCAACGAAGAGGAAAATACTCAGCTTAACCTTTAATCAAGTAAACATGGTTTCTTCAAACTGTTGTCATTTGCCTTTTTTATATGTATTAGAGGTAAGGCTAGTTTGAGATTTGTCTCACTTCCTCGTTTTACATGACAATGCGGCACTTTTTTGAATGACCTGGTTATGAAGACAAACGGGTGTAGAATTCTATCACATCGCTTCTAAATCTACGGCTAATCAGAGATCATAAGCGAATGTCTTGGTTCCCGATTCAACCAGTGGACTACAGACTAACCCTCGATCACGAAGAGAAGTAGATAGGCTTGCTTACATATCACTTAATTTTCAAAAATTGGAGGACTATTGTGACAATATCAGTTTATGCTTCGCTTGATTTCCTTTATTCTCGTCATACGTCCGCGCTTGCCAGGATAAATGCAGTACAGAGAGATACGGCACTGACTCAGCGTAAGACAGAATGGAAACAATGTGATGCTTATTCGAACATATTAGTCTAAGTATAATTTCCGACTAAAGATTCGTTTCCCAAATTATCAAGAATCCTTTAACAGCCATCTTTAACCAAACTGGGGAACGCTGACTTAGAAATTAAGATAGCATCTATAAAATACAAAGCAGGTAAAGAGGAAATTTTTTTTAAACTCACCCTGCGCCCGAGTTGGACAAGGGATTACTAAAATCCATGACACGAGAACGAAAAGCAGAGAGAAACTCATTCTTAACTTGCGGCGGATGTCTCCACTTAATAAGACTCAGATACAAGTCAATACAGTATTGAGTAATCACCAGTGATGTCTTGTCGAATTAAGCTCCAGTAAAAGCTAACAACGACTAATGAAAGATGGCATGATATGGCTTAAATTTAAAACAGTGCTCAGATAACAGACGTAAACCAATCATGTTACTTATTCACTTCACAAGAGACTGCACTCCACAAAGTACATATACACTTTCTGCTCTGATTGTGCATTTTTAATGAGTAAATAGAATACCGTTCTTTAGTTAATTTATTTACCTACATGTAGGTTGGCTACTGAATACATTTGAAGGAGAACCACTCTAGTGAAAGTTTGAGTTTGAGTTGTTTTGTTTTGTTTTGTTTTCCTTTTTATCGAAATAAAAGGCATGGTTAAGGTCGTTACGCTAAGTCACTGTCCTGAAGCGTTGATAGAATAAATTATCTGCAGTTAAACCTCAGATCAATGAAGAAAATAAATTTCTCAAATTTCGGTTTTCCTTCTAAGAAATAACATTCTTTCTTAAACTGAACGCAGCGATGATTCAGTTTCATATTTCCGCTATTTAGTCTTGCATCTGTAGATATTTTATTGTGATACTTTCATTTGTTTGAATGTTATTTTTTTTGAACATCATATATAGTTTATTGAGACGGTAACCTTCGTTAATGATATCCCTTTTTCATCCCGCGTGTTTGCCCTTAAATTTGTACATTCTACAATGAGAAAGTGTACATGTTGAATACCCAGACATGTGAAAGACTATTGGGAGAGAAAGCTACTCAAGAATCAATAAAGTAAACGACGACAGATTTCCTAATCAGAGTTTACACTTCCTACCAATGCCTTAAAACTTTAAATTTATGCAATTTTGCCCCTTGATATCAAGTTTCTGCTAATAGTTCCAAGATATCACTTGTTCCATTCAAGTAATTGAAAATTATCCCTTGTCTCATGCAAAAGGCTATAATTCCTTCTTCCCAAAAGTCTTTGGAGTCTCCAACAAGCAAAGAACGAGAAAGACAGAGATTTTAAAGTACAAGCACTTTAGATTTACGTGTGTTAATGGAAAAGTGTTCATCATGCGACCAGTTGTTTGTTTGCACAGTTTGACGCCGTCGTGTTTCGAGGAGTTTACATTTCTATTTAAAGACGATTCGCTCAAAAGCTGTTAGAAATACATAATAAAACACGCAACCAAACTTACTAAAGTGCAGTTCTTAGAAGGTCCATTTTCTAAAGGAAATTAACACTCATGTTAATTGAGGTATTTGAAGTTAACATGACCTAAATTAAGGCGAATTGAGGTAAATACGCAACAGATGTATTTAGTTTGCCCACCATCATGTACGTTAATTAAGCTGACTATTCTGCCAAAGCTAAGAGACATTTTATTTTCGCTTTATGAAAAGTGCGAACCTTGTCTGCTAAATAAACGTTTGTTGAACTTAAATCTGCAATATAATTGAAATATCACCAAATACATTTACAACCCTATCACAAATTCGTTAGAATGGCGACTTAAACTAATCCCGAAATTATCGAAATAAAGGCTACTTAGAACTTAATGTTTACAAATACAAGGAAAATAAAGCAGCACTTCCTGTAGAGAAGGTTTCTCTTTCGTGAATTTTCAAGCGCTTAATGTAAGGAAGAAGATGTCCAGTGAGTCCATGATATGTACAATGTAGCCTGCTAATCCCGAAATTATGAAAGGCGTTTAATGAACAATTTATGTTTAACATTTGCAAGGAAAATAAAGAAGCTGTTCCAGTAGAGAACCTTTGTTCTCTCTTGAAAGATGAAGAATTTATAAAGTTAGATTAGACGTGTGGAAAACTGAGTGTTCGGCCCATCCTTTATCCTCAGATTGTCGATCAGCTTTGTTTTCTACAAGAAGAACTATGACTTGTATGTATCTTTTTATAGAGCGTTAGCCCTTCAAGTTTCAATAACGATCAGCACAAATTTCTCTACATGATTGAAATACTTATTAAATCATGAGCATTCTCGTTAAGATGTTTTAACTAAAGAAGATGATTACGGTAAAAGTGACATACGTCTGCCTGATATTCAAGCAGTTTCTCCCAACTGCTATATGTGAAAATGTATGTCAGTAAACTACTGAGAACAGCACATGGTTGAGTAAAACTATATTTAAAAAAATGCATGTGGGCAAATTTGAAAGAGAGTTATGAAGTTTTAGCTTCACCACGCTTCTCAAAGCTGGGTTTACGTCGATGGGTTTTCAACACCCTAGTGCCAGTTTTATGCTTTTCTACTTGCGTCGAATGGAAGGAAAAAAGCTTTTAGCGATAATAAAACTTTTGTTTTGACGAGCATGCCACATCTTGCAGAAAAGTTCAGTGCAGGCCTCAAGCTCCGTTTAGTTATATCATGTTAATGAGGTTCATGTTGTTCTATATGATGTTATTTTTTAAACAGGAAAGACCAGGAAAACGCCATTCTTCTTTACTTTGAGAAGCCTCTCAAGTAGGCAGCAATTTCTTTTTACTTCATAGGCACTTTAAAGGCAACGCAGCTTACAAATTTTAGCAAGTAATTTAAGCATGCATGAACATTTGGTTGCTTGTAAGCAAACTTGCGGCTTAGCTCATCTGTTGTTAGGAGACGTTCAAATAAATGGTAAAATTCAGCTAATTTATTGGCAGCTCGTACTCGTCTCAATATATTCGTTCGTTCGTTCATTCGGCGTTCATTCATTTAGAGGAGCTGATATTACGGTGGCAAACAAGGTGGACGTACTGAAGAAACACCGCGTACGAAACTTCAAGATCATTTGACGTTTTTTTTGTTTTTTGTTTTCTTTTTGCAACGAAAATGTCAGAGAAAATAGCTTACTGGTCTTGAATTATGACCTGCTAAAAATACCCTTAATCACAGCCTTAGGGGCTAATAATTAAAACTTTTTTATAAGTTGCGACTTTTCATACTTATCAAAAGTTAATTTTGAGAAGATATTTAAAACAGTCGCACAGAAGTTTGCAATACCATGTAGATAATCTGGGTACATTTTTTTATTATTATTTGTTACTCGAACTTCTGGTGCATTCCTTCTTTATACCACATTGGACACTGATGTTGGGACACTGGGCACCTCGAAGTCGTAATTAAGTGATAATTAGCGAAGAACGTAAATTGAAATCGACTTTTGAAGGTGCGAAACGCGGCATGTTTTTTTAATCTATCCGTCCCCGAGATCAAGCGCAAATTCTCATTAGTAATCATCAAACATTTCTTAGTAATTGTCCTTGTGAGGATTTGGTGTTACGTCAATATGATATCGACCTTGTTCTTGCCACCTGTCTATGCAGGCAGGAAATTAATATTCTGAAAAAAGGTGCCTATTAGCTTTTCAACTTTTGTTTAAAAAATAATAGGTTTGGAGCTCGCGTTTTTCCAAGGTTATAGAAAAAGAAGGAACTGTTCCCTCGAATTATTAGCTTCTGTTTGGTCGACTTATAGGGCTGATTATATATTAAGAAGAAGTTTCGTGCAACAAGACCGGAAATAGATTGCCAAGGAAATTGTTGATTATACGAGACACGACATCTACGTTAAATCTGCATCATGAACGTATTTCTTTTAGGTACAGTTGTATGTATGGCAAATTTAAACGAGAGTGGGTCTTCATCTTTGGCAGGTTTGGCATTTAATTCGATAATATTTTTACCCTTGCGTCAAGACCTCTTGCGTCAACCTCCGCTGAGAGAGTTACTATTTCAAAATTAGCGGCAGGTAAACATCACGATCACAGCCATTTTCGTTATTACACTGTAAATAAAAATGTAATAAAACTTGATGTTCCTATTTAGTTTCTTTTTATAGACTTTTTTCTGATACTTTCACGAGCTTATTTTTTGAGTTATTTGTTTCTATCGGATTTGGAAGTAAACCTTACATAAGTACGAGCAGAAAAACCGAACAAGTGAATACTATCACAGATTTCTGTGGCTTGCGCAAACCGGCCTGTATTGCGGGTGGTTTTAAACAAGCGGTAGCAAATTAACTTCCTCTAACATGCAATTTTAATGACAGGCTAAGAAAAGGTAGGGAAGATTATGCTTCTCTTGCTAACAAACCGACTATTTTAATTCAAAGCATGGATTATATACATATGATACAAAGTAAAATTATGTTGACATCACACGATAAGAAAATTAAAGTAATTATAATTTGATAACTCCAAAAGGTCTAGATAGCAGCAGACATGTAAAGATTTTAAGGAAAACGACCACTTTTTAAAGTTTAAAAGACATGTTTCGACAGAACTTCTGTCATCTTCAGTTGAATGAATGATTACAAAGCAAGTTGAATAATAAGTAGGCAAAAATGCTAATTAAGACAAATAGTAACAACAGAACGTGAAAAGGTGTAAATTAATTTACACCTTTACATGTGAAAAGGTGTGAAAAGGTGAAAAGGTGTAAATTAATTTACACCTTTTCACGTTCTGTTGTTACTATTTGTCTTAATTAGCATTTTTGCCTACTTATTATTCAACTTGCTTTGTAATCATTCATTCAACTGAAGATGACAGAAGTTCTGTCGAAACATGTCTTTTAAACTTTAAAAAGTGGTCGTTTTCCTTAAAATCTTTAATTTGATGACTGAATCCAAATTCGACGTTGTTTATAGGATTAAAGTATCGAGTTATTGACCAAGGATTTACAATAGGCACTTCCAGTTAACTGTTGGACACATTTTCCAATGAAGAGCAAAATACTCAGCATCAACCTTTAATCATGTAAACGCAGCCTTTTTTTAAACTGCTGGTTTAAGATTCGCTGCACTTCCTGCCAAAGGCCACAATTAAACCTGTCGAAGAGCTCGGGTGATCGTTGTTTAAGAAGAGACAAGCTGAATCTGACAGATTACCACCAACTAAGGCAGCTCTGCCCCAATCCATACTACGAGCACACTACCAGTTGATGGTTTGGAACAATGACTGTGTACCTAATCCTGTTTTACCGTCACCAAGAGGGTATGGTTGGACAATGGAAATTATGAGTGGATTCCTGTCGTGACAACTCTTTCGCCCGTTCCCGAGGCTATAATACAGCTTGTGAAGTGCAGATGTGCAAAGGAACGATGGCAGCGACGAATCACTATCAGTGCCCCAAAGCAGGGCTCCTATACACGGACCTCTGCACCTGTTCCGAGGATGATGATGATGGATGTGAGAATCAACAAGGCGAATGAGACGATGATGACAGAGATACTGAGGAAGAAGAAGATGATGACGATGCGTTAAATTAGATATTGTAAGCGTCCTTGGACAAATACTTCGCCAAAGAAAGGTGAAAAATATGGCCATTTTCATTTTCACTACTGCTGTTTTTTAAGTTGTTGCTGTTTTTTGTCTGTTTTAATTATGTAGGTTGCTACCAGTGTAAATTTATCATAAAATGAATGGTTGCTTAGAGCCTCGTTTCTCTGCAGGAAATTTCACCACGTGACAAATAAGAATATCATCAGTGCAACCGTATCATCGAGGGATTAATTTTGAGAGAGTTTGACAAGCTATTGTGAACATTTTTAAAAGGTTACATGCGTTTTTCTGGTCCAGCCTCGCTTTCATGCTAGGTCACGTGACCACCTCATAATCAGCAGCTGTCACTAAATGATCAAATTGCGTATTTCTGCCCATTTTGGGTAAGTTTGATAAGCTTTTGCAAACATCGAATATAGTAAAATGTAATATTCTATTTCAGCCTCGTTTTCTTGCTAGAAAATCACGTGACCACTTCATAATCAGCAGTTGTCACTAAATAATCAACTTACGAATATCTGCCAAGTTTGGTGGTTAACCGATGGTAATTGATGAGGTTATAAAGAATTTAATTTACCAGCCTCGTTTTCATGTTGGCTAATATACCTCCGATTTTCAACCCTCCTTAAAACCCGTCCTAGCAAGTTGCAGAGTTGCCACCAAAACTTTTCATGTTTACTAGACCCTAATGAACACTTTTAGACTGGTGGCTTGCTTTCAGCACGAAATTCTCACGGGACTTAATTCTACGACATTTGCTCCCAGACTAGTATGTCACAGTCCTTTTTTTTTTTAGAAAGGTGGCTTAAAACAGTTTCCTGCACTTAAATTTTGATGGGTCGTTATGACCATGCGATGTTTATCGCTTAATGCTACAACCGTGGCATCAAACAGCTGTCCAGTCATTATATTGGTGAACACGTTGTTATCGTTTTCGTGACACAATAGGTTACCAAAGCAAAGGTATGACCTGCTAAAAACACCCTTAATTACAGCTTTAGGGGCTCATAACTTGAAAACGGCACGGTGATTTTTTTAATATATGATCAAATTTTAATAAGTACGATAAGACGCAACTTTTGGAAAAGTTAGAAGAAAATGTGTGTAGGATTTAGAGCCACGTTAAATTTTCAGAACGTTGCGTTGGCTCTGAACCCTATGAACAGACTTTTTTAAACCTTTGTGAAGAGTTGCGACTTTCAATGCTTGTTAAAGTTTAATTTCGAGAAGGTATTTAAAACAGTGGCATAGAAGTTTGCAATATGTAAATAATTTTGGTACAATTTGTTTAACAGTTGTTTCTCTAACTTCTGGTGAATTCCTTCTTTTTAAAGCATTCGACGCCGATGCTTAAATCGTTTACTTTGCATTTAAATGAAATTGCAAACTACAAGTATTTTGAACACTGGGCACCTCGAAGTCATAATTTAATGATAACAATACATAATTAGCGGACAACGTAAAAAGGTCTCAAACTTAAAATCGAGCTTTTAAAGTGCGAAGGGCGGCGTGTTTTTAAATCTTCCCTCCCCGAGATCAAACGTAGATTCTCGTTACTAATCATCATAAATTCCTTAGTAATTACCCTTGTAGGAATCTGGTGTTACATCAATATAATATCCCTGTTGTCCTTGCCACCTGTATATGTAGACAGCATATTAATATTCTGATAAGAAAAGAGGTGCCTATTAGCTTTTCAAGTTTAGTCTAAAAAATAACAGTTAATTCAAGAAAAAAGAAGGAACCGTTCCCTCGAATTGTTAGCTTCTGTTTGGTCGACATTAGCGTTGAGCAAACATCATGATAAGAGAAGTTTCCCGCAACAAGACCGAAAATAGATTGCCATGGAATTGAAATTGTTAATTATACGAGATACGACAACAGGTGTCTATAACCCGCTACGCAATCTTGAATTTAAGATAATTTATTATTCAATGTTTTATATATTAGGCAAAAAGGATTAAAAAATCATTAGTATATTTCGATTATCAAAATATCTCTCCAGTATTATGCCAGCAGCTTTTGTTGGAGTTCTGTGTTTCTATCGGATTATGTAGGTAAGCCTTGTACAGGTGAGTGCACAAAAACAGAACAAATAAATAATAGAACAGATTTCGGCTGCCTGCGCAAATTGGTCTGCATTGCGGGTGGTTTTAAACAAACGGTAGCACCTTCCTCTAACATTCAATTTCATTTACAGGATAAAAATCTGCAGGGAAGATTATACTTCTTGTGCTAGGAAACCAACTTTTTTAATAATACAAAGTAAAATTATGTTCACATCACGAGATAAGAAAATTGAAGCAATTTGATAATTTGATAATTGAATTAATCCAAATTCGAAGTTGTTTATAGGATTTAAAAGTATCGAGTTATTGACCAAGGATTTACAGTAGGCACCTCCAGTTAACTGTTGGACACATTTTCCAATGAAGAGCAAAATACTCAGCATCAACCTTTTTTTAAACTGCTGTCATTTCAATTTTAATCTTTTAGAGGCAGAGCTGCTGGTTTAAGATTCGCTGCACCTCCTCGTTTTAGATGCTGACAAATAATACATCATTTTTTTAAATGAATTCGGTTATCAGTACAAATGCGTGTAGCATTCTATCACATCGCTTCCAAATCTACTACGGTAATCGGAGGTCATCACCGACCGTATTGGCTCACAATTCAAACAAAGGTTTCAAACTAACCCTTGATCACGAACAGAAGTAAATACGCTTGCTTATTAGATTTCACTAAATTGTCAAAACTGGACATATTATCGTAACATTATCAGCTTATGCTATGGCGTTGGCTCTCCGTAGGACAAAATTGAAAGAATGTGATGCTTCTTCGAACGAATTAGTTATCATTAGTGACAAACCTTCAATTGTAGATCCATTTCCCAAATTATCAAGAATCCTTTAGCAGCCATCTTTAGCCAAACGGAAGAAAACTTAAGTTAAGACACTATCTATAACATACAATGCAGGTAAAGAGGAAAATTTCCACTCACCCTGCGCCCGAGTTGGACAAAGGATTACTGAAATCTATAACACGAAAACGAAAAGCAGAGAAACACTCATTCTTAACCTGCGACGGATGTCTCCACTTAATAACTCTCAGATACAAGTCAATATAGTATTGAATAAGCACCAGTGATCTCTGGTCGAGTTAAGCTCCAACAAAAGCTAACAGCGACTAATGAAAGATGGCATGATATGGCTCACAGTTAAAACAACGCTTTGATGTCAGACGTAAGCCAATCAGAACATTTTTCGCGTGACGGATGACTCAGCAGACCTGAGCACGTATAATTTTTCTGTTCTAATTGCGCATTTGTAATGAGGAAAGAGGATACGGTTATTTAATTAATTTGCTTACCAAGGTTGGCTGAATATGTCTATATGATAGCTATTCTTGTGCAAATGTAAATTTTTTCTTTACTCGAAATAAAAGACATAGGGAAGCTAATTAATTCACTGTCTGCAAGCGATATTAAAAGGGATTTTCTGTAATTAAACCTTGGATCCCAGAAGAAAACAAACTTCAAAAATTCCGGTTTTACTTATCGCAAATAACTACGCGCACGATGACGCAGCTTCAGATTCTCGCTATTTATTCTCATCGCATTAAGCTTCTTGATTGGTATACTCTCATTAGTACCATATCCTCACTGCATACGCATTACCTCATCGCATAAGATTAAGTTATGGGAAGAGTCCGCGACTGATGAGGCAGTAGGCATCTAACGAGGATCTGAGCAGATAGGAGCTTGGTCAACCGCCACTAGGGGAGGTGGGCGGGTCGCAAAAGACGACTGTCTTTGTGGAGTACAGGACGAAAAGACCACGCTTCAAGCGGAGAGACGTCCAAATATAAACTCCAAATGGCGCAAAGCATTGCCGACGCCACCAGCACGGGCGAAAACGGGGGAATGTGATCGAATAACAGCATGTCTTGCAATGAGCTAATTAACTATACAGTGAGAATTGTATGAAGATTGTTTTTGTGAACTGGATGGCTTATCAATTTGGTATCGTTAATGATTTCCCTTTTTCATCCGGCGTGTTGTCCCTGAATTTATTTCATTTTAAGTGATAAATTCTCGATGTTGGATACCCAGAGGAGTTATAGAATATTGGGAGTAAAAGGTGCTCAAAATCAATAAGGTTTACGACGCAAGATCTTCTAGTCAGAGTTAACACTTTTTCATAATGGCGTAAAATTTTTGCAATTTTGCTCCTTGATATCAGGTGTCTGTTGATAATTCCCAGACAGTACTTGTTCTCTTAAAATAATCCAAAATTATCCCTTTTTCCATTTAACATGACGACCTTGCCCTTTTGTTCCCGAAAATATCTTTAAGTCTCCAAGAGGCGAAGGAAGCGGAAGATAAAGATTGTCAATTAGACGTAGTTTAGCTAAACCACATGTTGTCAATATAGAAGAAATTGTGATCATTATGCCACCAGTGTTTATATTCACAGTTTGACTTCGTCATTCTTAAAATAGTTCATGTTTTTAGTGAAGAAGAATTCGCGAAAGAGTTGTGAGAGAAACAGAGCACAGGGTTAGGGATAGATTGAGGTGGAGAGAAGATGTTGCGGCCCTATATGCCACGTGGTGAAGCGGACAGTTATTAGTTATGTAGTTTACCCGACAGGTTGATGCCGTTGCCAGGAGTGTGACCGTCACCATGTCAAGGGTGCGAGTTGGGACGTTCAATGTATGTGTGAACCGGTGCAGTCAGTCAGCCATTCACCAAATGCCTGGCACTAAGATGAACCACATCGCTGTAAACGTGCTACCACTATAAACCCTTCCTCAGACACCCCCATAGAGCGAAGAGGATTCAGGTAATTTAGTTTTTATCTGCAATCATGGACAAAAGTCTTGAGACAAATTTGCGCTCTTGGCGCTTTTGCACACACGCCAGACAACAGTTGCGAGCGAGAACAACTTCACCTGCTTGGCCTCTCCCCCACCCTACCTACAATGTTTAATTTCGCCTGAGTTTTAACATTTTATTTAGCAGGGAGGAGAGAATAGTCAGCGTTTTGCAAGAATTGCAGTGCTTTTTCAAACTTCAGTAAAAAATATAAAAGATAAACACAGACAAGCACGTTGAATTACATCAATATCCGAAGGGCTTTTGTCCACCATTGCAGTTCTTGATTTGTTCTATTACGGTTTTCAGTCTGATAATTTATGGATTTTAAAAAGATATATTACACTGGTTACAAAACGAGCACACGATTCAAAGAGCGAAAAGAACTACCCCCCCCCCCCCCCGCCCCTCCCGAAGAACAAACAAAGAAACAAAAACGAACAAAAGAAAAAAACCTGGGAACCTTTCTCGCAATTTGAAAACCGTTGTCAACGTAGACAGCAAGAAGAGAATCTCGCAATGGAGTCGAAGTTAAAAATTACATTTTACAGTCTTGTTAATGTAAAATTATAACTACATCAGTGATTGACAGGGAGTGGCTCGGCGAGGTACCAGAATTTCCCTTATTTTCCTAAATTCTTTGTTTCAGACCTCGCACCAGTTGACCGCGTACTTAAATTTTATTACGGCCGCAACACAACACAAAATACGAGTGCTGAAGATAAGCTTACATTTCTTTCCAAATCTTAAATTTGCTAACCCTGAGAAAAAAGATTACGGCCCATCCGATTGATACGGTGTTGTCGTTTTAATTTGGTATACAGTGAAAAAACATCGTCACCGAGTAAATGCTCTTAGAGCGTCTAGTAACATGTAATGAGGGTAAAACTGAATTACCTTGACAAAAAAAAGAAGAAAAAAAAAAAAAGAAAGAAAACGAAAGACACCAAGACTTTTTGTTTAGAATAAGTGCTAATAAGTGGCCTGTAATGGATTTAAAAAATAACCCTTAACTGTCAACTCAAAAGTTAACTTAGCACATACATGTAGGTTCGTGACACTAGAAGCTGTGAATATGATATGTTTTAGAAAATAGTATTTACATGTAAATCTGTTCACTTAGAGGCTGAAATAATGTATTTAAAACCTGAAAAATCTGACTCAACTATTCCTTTTTTTCATGGAACTCTACAGATTATTTTATAGTGGCTTCATTATAAAAAAATGTTTGCTGCCACTGCAGCATATCCCTATCAAGTGGTCAGGTCAAGGCTTCAGGTAAGGACTGTGCAGGGTTTGTTTGATGTCGTTCAAAATGGTGCAGCACTTCCCATGTAAAGCTTTTCAGATCAGAAGGCGTTCAAAGAGTAGTGGGTCATGGAATACATTGCATGACTTTGTATGCATGACTAGTAACCAGTCTACAATCCCAGACAAAAAAGTTGGGACACGAGGCAAGTTTTCCCTTCCCACCACTTACGATGTTGATAATCAGGTGATTTTGTCCCTTTTGATTGAGAAAAACGCGACATTTGCCAACATTGATCAGGGGGGATGGGGAATACGTGATCCAGCTCAGCTGTCCCAACGTAAACTACGTTTGTCTGGGATATAATATGTCTCGGATTGTTTGATGTCGTTCAAAATGGTTCAGCACTTCCCATGTAAAGCTTTTCAGACCAGAGGGCGTTGCAAGAGCAGTGGGCCATGGAATCCATTGCATGACTTTGTATGCATGACTGGTAACCAGTTTACAATCCCAGACAAAAAAGTTGGGACACGAAGCAAGTTCTCCCTTCCCACCACTTACGATGTTGATAATCAGGTGATTTTGTCCCTTTTTGTTGAGAAAAACGCGACATTTGTCAACATTCATTAGGGAGGATGGGGAATACGTGATCCAGCTCAGCTGTCCCAACTACGTTTGTCCGGGATTGTCTGAAAGAGATATGCGAAGAATTTTCTAGTGAAGGTAACGCCAACGATTGTCATGGCGTCACAATATTTTAGAGTTTTGATTTCGGGTCAATGACGTACACTTTGTCTCTGTAAATTGGAGAGAACTTTTCTACGTCCATCTGGATTAAGCCTCGGTGCAGATATTCGTGGAATATAACTCGTAACCGCCTGTAATAGAACGAAACTTGCGATCTGCTTCAAGTAAAATGGGATTTAGAGCTCTTGTCTGTTATTTAGGACATTTTCCAGGATTATTAATTCGCGAAGTAGCAGATCTTTGTGTTGTTTCACGGAATAGTGTTAAATAAGTTGATCGAAGCTTACCCGTGTACAGTGTTCAGATATGTCACGATTACACGCGACACAACAACTTCCGGGTTCCATGCATTTAATTAACGCGCACGAATAACCAACAACGGTTAACTATTTGAAAGTCAGCGTTTTGCAACCTAACCTTCGCTGATCTTCCCAATTGGCAGAAGGTACACAAATTTCTTACTTCACATCATTTGAAATACAGGATGGAAGCAATTTGGTGGCAAAATAGTAGAGTTTGACACTTGAAATATGATCATCCATTTGCCGGAGACTAAGTTAACTACACGTCTACCCTTCCTATCTTAATTGAACGGTTAACCATATAAACCTTCTCGCAAAGCTCTGTTTTGCTAGTTCTTGATCCCAAACAATGTTAAATAGTTTTTAGTAATTCCTATGAAGCGGAAAAAGGTATAATTCGAATGACACGAAGCAGTTTGGAACCAAAATGTTTTACCCGGTGACACTTCCAAAGCCGAGAACACACCTCGCTTTATACGCGTTCCGGTATTGGAGAGGAAAACGAAGAGAGACATGCCGAATTTAATCGCGTTTAGGTAGCAGCAACGCTTTATTGCTGTCCACTGATAAACTCCGCGAGACAGCAAGGACAAGGCGAAAATATTCACTTGCTCGGTGCGCACTGTTTCAGCCGAATTTACATCATTTCTGTTTGGCGCCAATCAACCACCCCTCTAAAGAAGTAGACAAGATGATTTTTTCAGTGCAGGAAATAGAAACATCCTTTTCAACACAATATCTTGCGCATAGTTGGATTTGAGGGGCGGACAAGTGAGTCATTTGCTCCTTGAGAAGCAATTGAGGTTTATTTTACGGACTTATCGATCGCCTACCGTAGAAGGTCATTTAAAAATATGACTTTACGATTTTTGGCGCCTACCCAGGTAAAACATGTCGTTGCATGCTGTTTCTTTTTAGTAGCGCTCGTTAGCTGTACCCGCGAGATAGTACAACTACCCCTTTTCTCCAACTTGTTTTACAGCGAGTGGTTTGACATTCTTTAAATTCTTCTTTCAGACAATTCCAGACAAAAACGTTGGGACACAAAGCAAGTTCTCCCCTCCCCCTCTCCCCCGCCCCTCATTCACTTACAATGTTGATAATCAGGTGATTTTGTCCCTTTTTTGTTGAGAAAAACGCGACATTTTCCAGCATTGATTAGGGGGGATGGGGGGACACGTGATCTAGCGCAACTGTCCCAACTACTTTTGCCAGGGATTGGAGAAGAGGTTAACAAGCGAGACACGGTAACCTAGCACTGTGTGGTGTTCAACTGTTAAACGAAACTATTTGAGCTACATGTGCAGTAAAACCATTGCATTTTTTAGCTGTTTGTCCTTTGCTTATTGCAATTTAATGTTCAGGCGTTTAAAGTAAGTGCTGGTAAAGTAAGGAGGGGCCGGAGGTGGGCGGAGACTCCCATTTGATTTCAAAAGGTCAGTGTTGCTCGTCGTCTCGCTTAGGGGTGTAAATCACGGATTTTGGTCTCACTTAGGATGTTCACACTACTTTTTGCCGTCAGAGTATCTTTTAGGGTGCTCTCTCGAGAGGAAATAAAAACAGAAAAGTAACAAGGAAAATGTCGTCATTTCCGTTTTAAATGGTACTTTTGGGGGGTCAAATAAAGCTCGAGCCACGCGTCATGGGAAGAACAGACCTCATTTTAAGAACAGATTCAAAGGTTGGCGGTGTTTGCTGAGAGGAGGGCTCTATATTAAGTCACGATACCTGAACCGAACTATCGCAATTGTCAAATTTCTAATTTTAAGAATCAGTACACCATGGCCGAGTGCAAAGGAGCAGTGGAGTACGAAAAACGTTCAGGTGAGAGGCGAGTCGAGATTTCTTACTCAGCGAGAAACAATGAAATTAAATAGTGAATGGTTATTGTGTTCCACTTAAGCTGACAGTGGATGTCTGTTGACTGTCTTTAAGTTGTATTTTCCTGTCTATGTTTGCCACTTAATTATGGCTGGTTTACAGTGTCACGCCATCAAATATAAAAATCATAACCATTCAATAAATTAAGTCAAGAAGCTGGGATATGAAAGATTATGATACATAAACAACCTCGCCAAGATTTAGGTCTGTGCAGTTTTTCGTTCTCCCGCTATTCGGAGAAGTGTTTCACACAAATTTATAGAGCTTTGTATGGAGTCGCCATGTTTTTGCCCCTCGGAGGGACACAAACATGGCGGCCGTAAAGTAACAGAAACATCTGTCATTGAGTTTTGCCATTGAAACGAAACGTTATTACTCTAGAGCTCCAACACATTGAAATTAATACTTTTTCTATAGCAATAACTGTTTAGTTAGCAAAAACTTGAGCAATAACTCATCTTTTTAACTATCCGAGAGCCTTATCGGGCCGCCATTTTAATGTCACACAACGCATAAACTTGGAAATTCAAACGTGCCCTACTTCAAAATGAGGAACCCTGTAGAGCTTAAACGCTGCAAAACATCAAGTTATTAAAGGGTCTTACATCTGATGAAACTGAAACTTCAGAAGGATTGGTAATTTCTTATTTTGGAAAACGATGACGTCACATGAAAAGCGGCAATAGAAATTTGCGGCGCTATCCGGCTTGAATTAAAAGTTCCTGAATTTCCAAATCGAGGCAAATGGTACGGAAATGTCCTACCAAAGTCTCTGGAAATTCTGGGAATTGTTAAATTTCCGAAAAGGGAACAGGCATTCGACTAAGATATTCGAAAAACATTCTGCGTGCAAAATAAAATGGAACGGAAATCCACGTCACGGGAAGAAACTCGACAAAATTTGGGCATACCAAAGTGTGGAAATTCAAACCAAAATTGTGGATTTAGTGGAAAGCACCCTCCATCAAAAATACATTTATACAACCGACACTCCGCGAGGGGGTGGGGGGGGGGGGTTCTCCGTTACATGAGCTATTTAGGTATGTGCGGCCCCTAAGGGTATGGTTTTTGAATCGTTTTGGTAATAAATAGGGTATCGATTTAAGCTGATTTGGGCCCATGCCGAGCTCGCGAGTCCGTGATAGGCCCTTTGCAGCTAAGCCATCACGTGACCTATTTTTCATAAAATTATGGGCTATAACTTAATGAATGCCAGAAATGGAAAAAGCATGTCGGAAATATAAAAATGGCCAAGTTTGAGACCCCCATCATTAAAGAATGAGATTTTATGACGGTCTGAATTTTTAAAAGAATAAGAAGATTTGTATGGAAAAAGTTGTTGGAGAGCAAGGCCTTGCTCTCCAGCAACATTTTCCATACAAATCTTCTAAATTTTCCTAAAATTCAAATTGTCGTATAAACTTACTCTTTAATTCTTGCGGCCTCAAACTTGGCCATTTTAGTGTTTTCGATGCGCTCTTTCCATTTCTGCCATTCTTTAAGTTATAGCGAATAATATAAAAAAATTTCTAGGAAAAATTTGGTCACGTGACCCCAGCTGCAAAGGGTCTATTCCAGTCATCTCATTAAGCAGCGGAAAAATCCAAGATGGCGGCAACAATGAAGGGCGGATTATTCAAATTTATGCTAAACAATTTTATCTTTCGAAGAGAATTATGCGAAGTCTAAACCTCGTAGCTGAGTTTGACAAAGATGGCTGAGATGCTGGTCAGGTAAGCTTCATTTTGATCTGTTTTTGAGCATTTTCCCGTTCAGTTTGGATGAATTATGTCTGTTTTTGTTCTGCAAATTTGTTATCTCAGCGGTGGTCGATATGGCAAGATTATTTTTCGAAAATCTTGAATTTAGGAGCAGCAAGTGAAAATCTGAAATCATACGTTCCTGCAGACAGGAATGTTGTTTCTTTCAAAAAAGTTTTCGGTCTGGTCGCTCTGCTGGGGTGACAAAATCTTGTACGGCGTACGTAATTTATGTAGTTTAAGACAGGTATTAATGTGAACTTAACAAAACTTTGGACTTGATGTACTGCAAAAGCTCATTTACCGTATCTGTGCTTTTATTTGCTTATGCAGGTTGACAGGTGTCTCTGATTTTACAATTCCACAATCAAGAATCTTTCAAGAGATGTCTTTTGGGATTAGCCAAAAAGTACGTGGGACTTGATTAAAGAGAACTGGAAATGGCAAGGAAACGAAGACATCGTCGTGTGTCAACAAGAACTGTAAACAAAAGGAGATTTCCAATTGGGGAATACAAATATGGTATGAGAAACTTGAAAGCAAATTACTTGTTGGAGTGCAAGTCATTACGAAAAGAGAAGGAAAAGTTGGATTCTGTTTTGGATGAGGTCAGTCTCATGAATTTTAATGTGTCTACAGTGCCAGATATATGTAAAGTTAATGTCTTATTTTTCCTGGGACACTGAAGAAGATGCTGTAACTTTTTTTCTCGGGAAGCTTGATTGCAACCATATTAAAGTACTGAGCAATTCAGAACTTCCACATGCCCCCCTTCCCCCTTCCCCACCTGAGGCATTCTAATTTTTTGAGTTGTTCCTGCTGGCTGCTGCTGATGTTCAAATGCAGCACTTATGCTCATAATAGGGATTCAAATGCCCCCATTCCTGGAAATTGGCAAAGCATGATGGACCCATGATGGAAAATTCCCAAGGAGATTTTTAATGAATCATTTTTCAAATGATGTAGACAGCTTTAGCAGGCCTTAATCCTCTAGCGATAACACTACAAAGGACACATTTCCTATCGTTAAATTCCTCCAACATCTCAATCTTTATCCTGATTTTCACACAGCCCAGGCAATTTGGCACTCGATGGGCATATATATTGCAGGACAGCAATGGTCATTTAATTATTTTATCTGAGTTTCTTATTGATGTACTTTTTACTGACCTAGAAACGAGAGGTCAGTGATGCATATTCAAAGGAAAAGACAAAGTTGAACTTGGCATCCAGGAAGGTAAAATATTGAAATGAGAATATATGGACGGCCAATGTCCAATGACCGAATTTTATTTTATAGTGTTTGGTGCTGAAAACGTTTGCCAAGATATGTATGTCTAAATAACATGCCTTGGTTGATAACTGATCATTGTGTATAGAATTCTACTCATGTTCTTGCCCTCTGTACACAGCTGAAGAGGATTCAAGAGAAAGAAGCTGCACTATCTTCTACCAAACGACAACTAGCACCAGAAACAATAAGTAAGGATATATACATTTGTTTTATTCTGAACAGCTTGGCAACACTTTTTTTTAATATTTATTTATTGTATGTCAAGTTTACATCTCAGACCTCTTGACGAGCTCTCAGGGCAAACGGTATTTAAATCTATTTTAGTGAAAAACAAAACATAGGTAGAGTGTGTGGCTCTGTTTATAGGTATTCTCTCCCTAGTTGCCCTTCAGAAGTGGGGATATAAATGCCAAAATTGGTAATAATGGTTTCCATTGTTTAAACTTGATTTGTTGAAGTTTTGGATATGTAGTATTTTAGTATTCATTTGAAATAGTGTTTCACTGAGGTATTCAGGACTTTCGATCAAGATGGGCTAACCTCAAGTTGTATTGTTTATTACATGTACAGTAACTTTAATTAAAATCAAATCTATGCATTCACAGTTTCACAACTTACACTGTGACCAAGGTAAATAATAATATTGAGGTCAGTGGTGTTTTTCTCTTGTGTGCCTGAGGTGACTATAAGTTAGAATTTACCGGTTATGGGAAACATTAATACAATGAATGACATCTTTTGTTCTCCACAGGGAAGAGAAAAATACTTAAAAGGCAGCGTGAACCTACTCAAATCAGTGATACAAATTCAGAAGTACTTTCAGTTCCCAAGACCGAGATTTCAAGCAGACGCAGAAAGAAGGAAACTCTGGAGAGCTGCAAAGAGGTTCATGGAGGCACCTCAGATAACAAAAAGCCTGCCTTGGATGGCATGTGGGTTACTTTAGTAAACAAAGCCTCACCTAAACAGCTTATTGATTATGTTGCAAATTCCAGCAAAGTTGTAAATAAAGTGATAGGATCAGTTGTTAAATCCTCTGTTGAAAGCTTTGAAATCAGTAATGATAACTCCCTATGCAGTGCAAAAGTACTTTATAGTAATGGTTTGCTTAGTAAGGAAAAGTACAAAGCAATAAGGTCCAATTTGTCCATGTGTTGTAGTACTACTAGCAAGCGAAGGAAAGCAATTCAACTACTTAAAGGTGCACGGATCCCTAAGCTGTTGACTTGCGATAAAGTCAAGCAGTATATTAAAAGTAACTGGAATGTAGCCAAAGTTCATGATCTATCTGAGTTGTATTATGACTTAGATGAAAGTGAGCATGTGAATGGGGCTTATAGAGAGCTTACTGATCTTTTACTTGAACTGGCAGACCTCTTTATTTTTATTGATGAATCTTTAGGTGAAAATTCACACCTTATGCATTTTGGTGAGGAGAGGTATCATTTTCATGTGGCATGTGGTGCCGACGGAGCACCTTTTGTTAAGGATGATGAAGCCACAGCGTGGCTTCTATCGTTTGTCAACAGTGGAACCCACATTACCAGTGAAAAAGAAAATTTCTTTTTGGCAGGAGCCAACTGCTCAGAAAATCACATTGTCATGAAAAGGTTTGCAAAAAAACTGGTTCATGAATTTCAATCCATCAAGGAAAAAACTTTTCACATAAGAAATTTCAGTGTTAAGTTTTCACTTGAATTGTTTCCATCAGACATGAAATTTTTGGCATCGTATTCTGGAGAACTCAGTAATGCAGCTTTCTTCTTTTCTTTGGCAATGTAAATGAAACTAACAAACACATTACAAATGGGTCACTTGGACCTGAGCCAGGAAATACATGGCACCCTTGGGTTTATGCAAAGAGATTAGAAGTGGTTGAGGGTGTGAAACAGCTCAAGGAAAAGCTTGATCAATCATCTTATGCAGAATCAACAAGGAGAACAAAAGTTCTTGATTTTATAAGAGGGAAAGAATCAAGGCAGGAATTCGAACCTTTAATTGGTCCATATGTTGATCTTGGACTTGCCGAGCCCCTTCATAATGTCAACAATGCATGGCAATTTATCCACAGTACCATACTGAGTTTGAGTCTTGAAAAATCCAACATCCCCTCTTCATGCAAAGATGTTAATGATGTTCCAGAGAATTCGTCTTTTGCCAAGTACCTTTCAGTACTCAAAACAGAAGTTAAGGCTGGAAGGCTAATGAAAAAAGTGACAAAATGGCTCAACAGTGGTCGAAAAAATAGCTTTGACTACAGATTTACAGGCAAAGAAAGTAAGAAACTTAGCCATAAGTTTATGTACCTAGTTTCAGCTTCGGAGAGTGATGATGATCCACCTGAAACCAAAATGAGACTTTGTGCAATTGCAAATTGTGCTTTAGAGCTGAGGGGGGCAGTTTCACCTTTTTCAAGGGTAAATATAGATGGGGAAGACTTAATGGCATTGAAGGGTCATTGTCAGAGGTTCTTTAATGTTGTTTCCACACTACTTCAGATTGTTAATCCAACTGTTTAGACAACAGGATATGTTGTACCATGCCACACTGAGTTCTTGTATAAGAAGTATAAAGTTGGTTTAGGCATTAATAGCATGCAAGGCCAAGAAGCTTAGCATGTAAGATTACAACAATATACCAAGCATGCTAGTCTTGCAACAAGATGGGAGGTTGTTCTAAAGCGTGATTTTGTTCCAATGTTTGGCTTAGAAGGGCTGACCCACATCACTCTGGCTACACCAAATGTAGTGGCCAGTACATCCCAGCATGTGTCAACAATGACAATTTTTGCTTTTGTGGGTGTCCAAAGGAAACTGATAAAGATAAGTGCAAGATGTGTTCCTCTGATATCTACAGAGAGGTCACTATTACAGCAGGTTTGGGAGAGCTGTCTGAAGGTTTGAAAATGCTCTTAAGTGTCTGTGCAGAATAGATTTCATGTTTCTGTGACAGTGGTTGTAAGATGTTAAGTGACCAAATCACTTAGTCTAGTTTTGCAATAATTGATCGTAATTTACTACCCACATTTTCAGTGCACTGTATGGTCATTCAGAGATTAGGACAGTGGGTGTCCCATTTACTATTTAAGAGGTGCCCTCTGTAATTTTCAACTATGGTCATTTGGACCAGAAAAAAATCAAATTCCTCAAACTTTCTCAGATGAATGGCCTAGATAAGTGATTCACAAAAATATAACTTTCAGTTCAATTCGATTCGTATTTTAGCGCTGGGGCCACCATCTTGGTTTTGCCCCTCTGAGAGGGCTTTCAGCGGCCATTTTAGGGCACATTTTTAACAATTTGCCATACGAAGAAAACGATCTAAATCCGGGTAAAAACCCTTTATTCGAGACAAGCAAATGTTTCTTGTTACATTGAGAGGCTGTTTTGGCAATTTGATCATCACCTGATTTTTCTACAGAATTTTAAATTTCTTCCCTTTCGGACTACTCATGAAGCGCCACAAAATAGTGAAGGTTTAAGGAAAATATCGCCAAAAGTACATCACTTGAGATTCCAAAACTACCCTTCACTTAAAGAGGAATGTCTCACCTGTAAAAACATGCAATAAGATTTTGGGGCAGTTAAAACTGTAAAATGTTAGAAGAAGAAGTTTAAGCTGTGTTTTTGTCAATAAAGACCGCCGTCCTAATTAGCATAATAACATGAAAATAACGATGCACAGAGAAAATAATGATATATTCCACTTACCTCGCGACATGTCGACAACTGGACGTTCCACGATGCCTCGTGTTATATTTCCAGTATGTTTCAGCCACATTTTCGGTGATTAGTGTACGAAATCACTCTCAGACATCGCCACGGTTAAAGTGCACCTAGCCCCCAATTTTTTTTTTTTTCTAGACTTTATTTGAAGCATTTGGGCGAAGAAATTTTTGAATTTGGTTGAATCCTCGATTTTCTATGCCCTTTCAAAGTCGCGATTAAGTGTTTCACGACCGCGTTTTAGGGAGTCTGGGGCGGCGGTACCTGATGACGTCTACCCAGGAACCAAACACAATAGCGCCTCAGTCAACTCTCTGTATTTGCTCGAGAAAATAGAACGCAAAACTAATCGTTCCGATGTATTTTGGGACTAAAACGTCCAAGTTTTGTCTCAGAATCATTTCTTTTTCGTCACTGGAGTCAGAGTTAAGTTTCGATTCGGAAGGCTCCGAAATAAACTTCGATCGAGCACGTTCGACAACTGTGAACTCACCGCTTAGAGCTTTGAGAGCAATTTACAATATTTCAAGCGACGACGGGGAAGACGTCTTTGCGGACGAGCTGCTTGTATATTAGGAATGGAAAGCTAGATACGAAGTGGAGGAGCAGGCAAACGAAAAGCAGGAAAGAAAACTCAAGGACTGCTTTGGATGGTAATTTCGTCAACTAAACATAAGATTCCCACGCGTGTTTATAGCCCGTTTACATTTGTCCTTACCGAGAATGTATTTTATCAAGGTTCTGTTAAATCCAGTTTGTGTTTTACTTTCAGTTGAATGCTTCATGTTTATAAGAGCGACGTACGTGTTGCAGTTTTCGAGACTTGATGACCTCCAAAACATTGGCTTCGATCGATTGAAAACCGTATTGTTTGGACCTGTATTTTTGAAGCTGCGGAAAGCAAGCCGGAAGGAAACATTTCATACAATTACCGATTTCACATTGTCACACGTTTTAAGTCGTAACTCCAAATAACCAATGTAAATTATTCTCAAAGTTTGCAGTGAAATTCGTCGGATGAGCGAAAAGGATGTGTTCCCTAAGCGGTCCGCAGATAATGTTACGCGGTCATATTTTCGACGCTATTGCACAGAATCTTTGTCGCACTGCTGATTTCCAAACCTTCGAAAAACTCTGTGAGTCTAACAATTTTGTTATCATGTAATTCTAGAGGATTAATCTTCGACTTTCATCTAAATCGAAAAAGAAATACGTGTTGGTTAGCGGTGTACAGTTGCGATCTATTTACATATCAGTATAACGCTTCTTGATCATGACCGGATCACACAACTTTGCCGGTTATGTTATAAATACTGCGGGATTGGAAGATATAGGTTGTAGGTAGTATTTCTACAAATTGCTGGTTAGCTTTAAGCAGAAAATTTATGAAAATAGCGTTCGAAAGTCTGCGGAACAAATTCCAGTGAGAGTTCTTCAATGGTTCTCACAGATTCAGTTCGCTTGTTTCGGTTCGACAAAATCAACCATCGTTTACGTCTTTATTGCACCATTAGCCGATCATCGTCAGTAAATTGTACAGTATACCTTTCTTTAAATCTGGAATATTGCTGCAACAGCCGATAGCACCTCTGGAAGGCGTTTCTGCGCACTTTTCGAATGTGTATTGCACCATCCTGAAGGAAATGAGAGGAAACGAGATATCCAACCTTCCTGGGTAGACGTCACAAGAGCCGCTGGACCCATTCTCCTCAAACTCGGTCGTGAAACAAAATGGCAGTGTTTTGGAGCTATTTTCGAGATTTCGTCGTGGCACAGAAAATCGAGGATTTAACGGAATTCAAAAATTTTTTCGCAGAACTATTTCAAATAATAAGGGACCCTTCATTTTTTATAAGGTAGGGGGGGCTGGTGGGATTTGGGGAGGGGCATGCGAAAAAAAATGGCTTTCGCGGGGGGGCCATCCCAAAAAAATAAGGGAAAAAGGGGGGTCACGTGAAATATTTTAGTAAAACTTTAAAATGGCATAATGTCTGAATATCAAAAAAATTGCTATAGAATAAACATAGAAGGCAGGATACAAATTTATTACAAACTTTCCTTCTGCTTTAAAAAACGTTTGGCGACAAAAAGCATTTGTGGATACTGAAACAAAGTATTTAACACTGTTATTTTGGAATGCAACTTTCACTGGCACTCATCTTCATCTTCGCTGTCGTCGAGTTCTTCGTCGCCGCTTGTGCTGCTATGGGAGTCTCTTTCACCAATGCTGCAAGAAGCAGCAATGCTTTCCGTCAGAGTGTACTCTTCAGGGTACATGAAGGTGTAAACACAATCTCTGACTTCCTGCTCAAGGTTGGTGGTGATTCTGCTTCTTGCAGCATTGGTGAAATGATTCCCTTCCAAGAGCTGTGCGACGTATGGCCCATCTCTTCTAAATAACGACGTGGCAACATCCTCAACCTTAATACACTCTTCCGGGACGGCCGCTCTAGGAGGGTACACAAGGCATTGTGGAAGATCATTTCCTAGCAGGTTTCCAACACAGATTCCATAAACTCGTTGGACGATGTTTTCAGTCCGCTTCCTCTTTCTTTCATTTGACTTTCTGCGGTTTTCTCTTTTCCTTCTCCTTTTGTTGATGTGCTGTTTGAGTATGCCCTTGAATATGCTGTTATAATTGCTCTTCTTATTGTCTAGTGCTTCCATGTCCTGCGTGACCTTCGTCACCTTAGCTTGATCTGTTTTACATTAAAACTGTGGGCAAATTCTTCGCCCTGCTTTAAAGCAAGCCCATTGGACTGAAAGAGTGTGGAATCGTGTTCCTTTACATCTTTCAATATGACATCCAACTTTTCCACCATTGCTCTGTGTTCTTTGATGGAGAAGTTCAGTTTTCTTCCATCACTGGGCTTTAACTGGTACCCTGGCATGGAAAACTCACTCGCCCTTTCTGAACGGCCATCCGCACTTAGAAAGATTGCTTCTTTTTCTTAAACCAGTTCCTGACCATTCCTGCCTACCGGAATACCACTACCTCTCCTACCAGAAGACCCCAAATGAAGGGCATGATCCAGATGACTGGCAGCCAATGGTCCAAGCGAAGAAAGAGCATGGAAGTGGCAGGCTGGTTTTATCTCACCCAGAGAGCGTTGCTCTATTTTCAGATAAGTTTATTGTCAAGTCAAAGTTTGTGCTGGATTATCTTCAGCATCTTGAAGTGCTGGAATTTAAAAGGAAAAAAAAAAAGCAGAAGAAAAGGCAAAGTTAAGTAGGGACACAAAAGATAAATCATATGAGGATTATACTTGGACTAAGTTGTGGGAAGATCTAACCAAGCTTAAAACGCTACGTGTTCCAGAACTAAACAAGTACTTGAACCACCTCGGGCTGAAGCAGCATTTGAAAAGCAGCAACAGTGAGAAAGTAAAGGCAATTGTAAGAGATTCATGCTTGCAGCAGAAGAGTCCTCTCAGAGCTGGCCAACCAACACTGAGAAATGCCAGGACATTGACACAAAATGACAACAGGGCAAGTGCTGACAGCAGTGAAACGGACGAAAGTGACAATGATGAGTATGACAGTGATGCCATTGACTCTGGGGGAGAAGATGACTCAAGTGACGTCATTCTTGCATTCATCAATTCAGATGAGGAAGACGCCAATGAGAGGCCAAATGCCACAAGCTCAGGGCGAGCCATAACTAGGAGATCCGAAATTGACTTCTCTTTCTTTTGATTTGTTTTTTAAACAACAGCTCTCTGTAGTATAGGGATTGTAAATATTGTCTTCATAGTGAGCACAATAACGTGAAGTAGGGGGATAATAGAGAAATATTAAAAAAGTTCAAATCTAAATATTGTTTGCTCAATTTTTTTTGGGGGGTCATCCCAAAAAATTACCGCTATAAGGGGGGAGGGGGCCATGTGAAAAAATTGGTAAGCTGAGGGGGGTCATGTGATTTTTAAATGGTGCTTCCCAAATCCCACCAGCCCCCCCTCCCTCATAAAAAATGAACGGTCCCTAAGTAGATTCGTTCTAGCGAAAAAAAAAAAAATTGGGGTTAGGTGCACTTTAAGCAGATTTCAACTCTCCGAAGCCCGCCTCATAACATCTATCAATACTATTTGTCTTTCGCCTCATAAGCCGCTGTTTACAAGAAGTTTAACAATTTGCTCAGATCCTAACTGACCCAGAAGTCTGTTAGCAGCCTTTAAAATCCTCCTCTTAATCGAGGATTCTCATCAAGAACTCGTTTAAGCTCAGTTCTGTTTTGATCTGTCATGCACTCGCCATTATTCCACAGATTGCGTTACATTTGACAAATGCACATTCCAACGGGTAGGGGTAGGGTGGGTAGGAAGTGAAAATGTAACCGACATTAAAGCCATTTTACGCATTTCTGTGGCTAAACTAGTAACTGGCTTTCCCAGAATGATTTGAACATGAGCTTCTGCTTGCAGGTATTTTCTAGGTTATTTTTGCCGAGTAGGTGAGGGGCGGGGGGCAGGTCGTGTATTAAAAAAAAAAGAAAAAAGAAAACGATAGACAGTACCAGGTCAAACGATTATGATCTGTGTATCTTGATCAGCTTTATCAGTTCATCATTGAGGCCAGTGAGGCCCTATTAGGGGTTTTCAGGATACTGGATATTTGGGTAAAAAGTTAATAGGATGCAAGAAATTTAGGAGAAATATTAATGGGGTAGAGTATGTTTAGATCAGATAAAACAGGACATTAATTGAGGAGGAAATCGTTGAGCTGGATTTAACAGGATACAAGATATTTAGGACAAATATTAACAGGATAAGGGATACACCGATACACACTTGTTACACTGAATAGATAGATAAAGACGAAGCTGGAGAAATAAACAGAGAATGAAATCTGTCCCGAATTCTGTACCGTTTAACACGAATTTCTTACATGGCAACCTTTGTGTCTACAAAGAGATCGAGGCACAACATTCCATACTATATTTGTAAACAACTATCCTAATCTCATTGACAGCCATTAGTTTTTGACGAGAATTTTCATTTATTACCAATAGAATACGGATAAAACTCCAATAAAAAGCCTCTTCCTTGTGTTTTCTTTTTGTTCAGCATTATAATTGTGTCTTTCGCCGCGCGAAATGCCATCAAATGCTGCGAAAGGCAACAGACTGACAAGCAGTGCGCAAGAAAAGTTTTTTCTCAGGTCAGGAAACGGCCATAAAAGTCGAAGCAATTACTGTAGCACAAAAGATGAGGCGCTCAAAAGATGAGGCCAGAATTAGGCGGTTCACCTGTGATGAGTTCCTGACTCCTTGCCACGTTTAATCCTTCCTCTCGAGAATGGCTTCAAAGCTTAGAAACAGACAGGAGAAGGTCCTCCAAGAAGACACAACAACTGCTGAGAATCAAGCTGCAGATATTTTTGACAAGTGTCGGTTAATTCATCCAATTGCTTTAATGACTCATTCAACTTGTGTGCCTTAAACGCATCTATGTCTTTAAAAAGCTAAGGGTCAACATAAGTGCTTCGCTTGATAGATGCGGGTATTTTAAAGCGCCCTGCATAGGGTTGAAAACTAGTCCTGTGCAGACATGCAGCTGTGCTCCATCACAGAACTGAACGACATTAGCGGTTGTGGGGTACCTCAGGCTCATAACGAATGGTGCCTACAAAATACAAACGTGTTTCCGCCAGATTAAGAAAACGTGGAAAAAGTAGATCTTAGCCAGGGTTATTAGAATTCACAAAGAAAACTGGGGGTAGTCATCAATTTTTCCGAGATAATTAGCTACTGCTGACGGTAGCATTTTTCTGAAAAAAAGGTAAAGATATTTCTTCACAGATTCTCCTAAGGTTCGCCTTTACATGCAGAAAACTAAACATATTAAAAAACATCTTTAAACTATGTCGTAAGTGTTAACATAAAAACCACTTTTGATATGTATTTAATAACAGAATCGTCGCAACAGCACTCCTCTGGCTTAGCCAAAATACAGTCTACATAACTTTTCCTCACAGCCAAAAACTAATGCCTTGTCGAATAGGCTTGCCACTTCCAATTCATACCATAAAATCTGGCTGTAATCACCCCTTTGTTAAAAATTAAAGGAGTTGTTTCATCCTTTCGAAAACTTTGTCGGTGTCCGTTACTTTTTTTCCTGCTACTTTCCATGTAATTTATCGCGGATTCGTAGGCAGTGGCGAATCGACAACGCCGAGCCCAGGATGTACGGAAACACAATCTCAAGAGTATCCGCGAAGAGCTGAAGTGCCTAATAAGAAATTACTTTGAGAACTGCAGGAGTCACGAAGGCCTGACGTTAATATGATTAAAGCCTGTCAAGTCGTCCTCGTTTTTCTTTAGAGATATATATTAAAGGAAGTCCTGGTTCGCACGAAGAATACTGCAAAGTCATTCTCCGGCGAAAAGACCATTCGATTCGCCACCGTCTAAGAACACGATACGACCAGAAAACCTTTCTTTGAAATTAGATTTCTTGTTTTAGCTAGAATACCATTCACACTGAAAATACCTACCTTTTTCTCGATGTCTTCCTGCTCGACACGCTTGCGCTCATCCACCTTTCAGGTTTGTGATGTCACGATGTCACACATGTGGCTTAAGAGCAGGATCTGGGTACGAGATGCGGCTGCCATAGTAACATGCTAGAAATCAAGGCTTTTTTTAAACTTTTTTATTTATTTACTTACTATTTTACTCGTTTCGGTCGTTTCGCTTGTTTCGGTAGTTTCGTTTCGGTGGTTTCGTTTCGCTCGTTTCGCTCGTTTCGTTTCGTTGTTTCGGGTTTTAGTACATGCCCTTTGTTTGACTAACAATGCTTCACATAAAGAAAATTGTGGGAATGCATAACAAAGAGACATATACGCGCGTATATACGCGCATATGTGCGCGTATATACACGTATATGTGCGCGTATTAACATACGCGTATACGCAAAATACGCTCGTATAATAAGCGTATGCCTAGTTCGCATATATCTGAGCTGCACTGTATATATGTACAGAGACCGGAGATTGACACTGGTTTGATTGGCCATGGGGCTTGAACACAGAACTCATCTAATCTATTTCATTAAACTTGTGCAGGGCTCCTCTGTCTCAATAAGTAGCTAAATAACAGCCCTACAACATTTTGATTCATATTTCCAGTATCCACTAGTGTTACAAATTCCATTAAAAGTGTTTTAGTTATTTTAGTGCTTTGATTGGTCAATTAACTGGGTGTATTCTATTGTATGGCCTGCTAAAAAGTGGAAGCCGTTGTCGTCTTTTTTCCTTCCCGCCAGGTTCAAAGATTTAGAGAGATTATAAATGTCTTACTAACCTCATTTCCTCGGTCCCTATGGTAAATTGTGGGTATTGAAGGGGCAAAACTTGAATTTACAGTATGGCCCTTGATCTTGGTAGCAAGAGGTCCCAGTATCTTTATTTCGCTTTTTTTTTTTTTTTTGAAAAGTACATATACCCGCTGCATTCTCTGACAGAATTTGTGCTGTTGTTTCACTCAATAGATGATGAAAAGGGACAGGAAGTCTTGCATGACTTGATGCTGTTCTGGACAGGATACCCGTCACTGCCAAATGACCCCACAACTATCCTGCATATAAAGTATCTTGCAAGCAGTGTTAACAAAGTTTTGGCAGAGGCCAATACTTGTCTACTCACTCTTTACATTCCAGTTGTACATGCGGAATACAAGATTTTCAAAGATCACCTAGATAAAAGCATTACCTTTGGGAAGTATGGTTTTGGTAAAATTTAACAGCTTAAGACTTTTAGAACATTAAGTAGATTAAATTTAGTCAATTTTTTTGATAACACAAAGTTGTCAGAAAACAGTTCAGTTCACATTTTTATGATCCCAGCATTATTGCAGCCTTTCGTTCAAGTGCATATTGGTGATTTATAAGATCATGGTTTTGATTTCATGAGTAATAAAGTTTTACTAAGTGTGTTTTCTCAGTTTTATTTCATTTAAACTCAAAAGGTATGTCACCTGAATCATCCTGTAATTTTTAAGAGACATGTATTTCTGCCAGTCGAATCTTAACAGTGTATCGTGCTTTAGCAAACACAACAGTTGATGATTAGTCACTTTATTTTGGCGTGCTTGCACTAGTGTCAAAATAAGCTGTCGAGCTGCCAAGTAAAGGTCCACTCCATAGTTATTACTAGCTGAAAGAGGTTGTATATGCATGATATCTGCACGTTCTGTGTTATTCAATGGCAGGTTTGTATCTGGTACCTCAACACTGCCCAGGTCAAACTCATTTCGTTTAGGTTCCGTTGGGTCTTCACCATATAACTCATCTGGTTGGCTGTTATCATCAAATATGTCCCTGAGAGCAGTATTTCCAGTATTATCTTGTGAAATCATACCTTTCACCCAAATTTGTTGAGGAGTCCAGTGACCCTCTGTTCGTACAGGGTGATTATTCCATGCTTCAACTAGGAGGTTTAACTGATAGTTAATTCTGGGAAGAAATATGTAATGCAAACAGAACAGATCGATTATGCTGGTCGATTCCAGGATGCCATTTTCCTCCATCCGGTAGAACAGGGTGTAGAAAAAATGACCCACTCCAATGAAGACATCTCTCCAGAGACGTTCAATTCGTTGGTTGTGTACAGACAACCCAGTAATTATGCTTCCCCTGTTTAACCCCCTGTGCTGTAGCATAGCTCTTCCTACCTCTACATTTCCACCCCCTTTGTCTGAACGCACTCTAGAGGGCCATCCATAACTTTGCGCGGCAGCTAAGAAGAGAGCGAGTACAGTTGCAGCTGAATTGTTTGTTCCACAACTTAAATACACTACAAGTCTGGAAAACCCGTCAATACCACCATGTATTACAAATCTCCAACGGATAAGGCAGTGTAAGCCATCAATGTGCCAGAGAGAATTAGGTCCCCTGACGCTGTAAACACGCCTTGTGATGGTATTGAACCACCTCTTAGCAGACCCTGCTGGGTCAGTTCGAACTAAACTTTCCCTTACACGCTGACGCTGAACATAGATATTTCTACTTTGCAAATGTCCCAGCATCATACTGATACCAGAATTGGGAAACCCACGTCTTATTTCTCGAATCAGTGCATCTAAATCAGAATCTGTGAGGCTCGTATAATAACATCGACTGGAGAATGACTAAATGTTTCCAACTCTACGCCGAAGAGTAGCTCTGGAAACTAATAACATTCTTGATATCTGGGACCAAGTAAATCTCATTCTGTTTCTTAAAAACTCCACTTGAGGTATTGATATTTCATAGGATGGACGACCCACTCTTCCATTAGAAGCTGATAGAGTTGGCAAAGTCCTAATGGGGCGTACTGAGGTACATGAAACTGCTCTTAATGCCAGCATTTCCCATCTATGTAGTAAACATCGAAGTTGTCTCACCAGGGATTCAAGAGGTGGTATTCTTCCAGCATTCGCTTGGGTACCTCTCTCCAATGAATCAACTAAACGTTTAGTTGGACAGAGTCCACCGCAACTTCAAGGCGAATGATCAAGTTCTCCGCCATATTAAGATCAGCTTGGGGATAGAATCTTGCGGAGTCATTCAAAAGGCGCGTAACTGTTTCTAGAAGCTCCGTTGTTGGAGAGCAGTGACAAACATTCAAATGCAGATAAACAAAGACAAGACTTTTGACCACTGCCGCCGCCATATTGACGATTTCTAGTCAAAGTAATTTTCATTGCTATCATACACGAATCGCAACGCTGTCAAAAGGCACTTTCGTGTGGGCATATACAAAGTAATCTGTGAGACCCGCATATACGCGCATTTTAGCACGCGTATATATGGGTCCTTGTAGGACGCGTATATTTGGGCATTTATTTCGCATATCCCCGCGCTTAAGTTTACGCGAATATATGGCCATTTAAAAATGCGTATATACGCGATCTAAATGGTCGTATATATGGGCTTAAAGCCCATACGAAACGTATGTAAACAAGTATACGCGGCAGAAACACCCGCGTATACCCTGTTGTAATTTTGAAACGAATGGCCAACCATAGAGAACATGCATTCATTTTTGCGTCTCTCCGCGTTGTTTTTCAATCGTAGTAATGGGGACCAGGATTGCAGTTTTGGTCATTCTTGCTAGCGTGACGGTATCTGTGATTTGTTATTTATATCTACGGCTCGTTTTCAGGAATTGCTGTGCGGCTCAAATCTCGAGCCGCAATGTTTACTGCCGGTCGTGCAGCCTTACATAACTCAAATAATATACTAGCTGTAAGGTACAGTACACAACAAAATTGAATTAAAAGAGTACCCAGGTGATAAAGCTTGCGTAATCGCCTGATTCCAAAACCCTAAAACCCAGCGGGAAAAATTGGGAACGAATTCCCCAACCAAGTGCAAGTACATCAACCTGTGCGGACTAGAGGTAATTAAAGCATTCACAGACCTTCAGATGTAAACTGGTGCTAATAGAATTTCAAACTAGAACTGAAGCTGAGATCCATGCTTAACAACTGTCTAACCAATCTTACAACCAAAGATTCAATAAATTAGTCTTAAGCGACACACGTGCATTCCATACCGACAGAAAAATATTTACGTTCTCTTTCACTGTCACGTACAGTTTAGTTCCTCCGAATGGCAAATGCAATAATTCCCCCTTCTAAGCTTTCATGTACCGATTTTGTTTGTTTGTTTGTTTGTTTGTTTGTTTTGAAAAAAGCAGCATGTTTGGAAATCTAAATACCTTGCGTTGAAGTCCTCTATGTTGCTACATATTATACTCGATTTGTTCTTGGTAGTCGCGAAATTACCTCTTCACGCATTGTAAATAGGCAACTGGTCAGCCTCCTGCTAGTCGCAGTACAGCGTGCACGTTAGGCTTTTGTAGAGCACCATGGAACAGATACGCAAAAGTATCTACATTACTCGGGTGTCCGTATTAACCGGGCTCTCGTCATAGACTCAGTGAATACATGTTTTGTCGATGCACTTTATTTCACAGTGCCGATGTATTTAGCTTAAAAGAGCTAATTGAGGACGCTCTATATTACAATTTATTGTAACAGAAAAAAAATGGCAAAAAGTATTGTGTATAAACCTATCTTATCTAAAATTATATACAGAAAAATTTAGTGAATTAAAATCTACTTCCAAAATGTTTATTTAATCTATGTAACTGAAGAACAAATATGCAAATGTCTCGCACTCACTTTAAAGTTCCCTTGTCAAGTGCAAGAGCGTCAATACTCATTTATTATAGTAAGTTTAGTGAAGTTAATAGCTTTCATTTTCTAACAGATTAGAATTGGTACATAATTATGAAAATCTGCAGTGCTCAGATAACCAGTGTTTGTAAAACGCTGTCAACTTTGTATATGAACTTGTCACTTGACATACAGAAAAATGTCCGTTGTCGCTATTAAGCGTTAACAATGAAAGTGAAGAATGATCATCGCAGTAAATTTTCCAATTTAAGCAATTGGAAAGAAGCCTGAAAAAAATCAGGGCTTCAACGGGATTCGAACACGTGACCTCCGCGATACAGGTGCGATGCTCTACCAACTGAGCTATGAAGCCACACATAGGGATATGAATTATTTCATATATACTTCACGTGGTTAACAATGTTTGAAACAAAAACACCAGTGAAAGACAGAGCAACAATAATTAAATGTTACAAGCAAAACACAGACGACAAAGCAGCAAGATGGAAAACGAAATAAAAACAAAATAAACAAACAAACAAACAAAGGAAGCAAGCAAACATTAAAACAAGATAACAAGCATGCAAACTAGGAAACAGACATCAAAACAAGCAAACGAACAAACAAGCAAAGTAACAAACATAAACAAACAAACAAACAAACACGAAAACTAGGAAACACGAAAAAAAGATATTACCAACAAATAAGCCAACTCGAAACTAAATTGTGAAGTCAATAAACAATCAAAGAAGCAACTAGCAACTGTCTGTCCTTATTATTAAATAACTTTTTGTTTTTGTTTTTCAGAGTGACTCCAGCTTGTGCGCTTACCTTGATGGTGTACGAAAACGTACGTAATTCACGCTCTAATGCCGTCCAGTTAGCATCGAGGGAATTAATAATGAAATAGAAAAATGTCCGAGCAGTCTGAACGATGTCCTTTATACCACAAATGTTCTAACTGGACCCTTGGTTTGAGGAAAAGGATTTAGTTGGAAGTGACCATCGTTCTAGAAATGGGTGCATACTTTTTTACCGCAGTTTTAATATTAAAGAACAGCTACAAATGATAAGAAAAGAGGTGAAAAACTCTCAAGAGACATTGTAATGGAGCTGGAATTTCGTCCGGTTTGATGCAACAAGCCTTACTGCTTGATGCATGTTCTTATTGGTCGTTCCTTGGTTACGTGCTTGATTAACAACTTGAGTCTAGTATGGTCGACTCAGGCTGAATGTTATCAATCTTGACGTTGAACGATCTTTGGAATGCCTGTAAATTAGTATTATTAGTAAAGTGTTGTACAAGGGATATTTCATTCCGCGCGACATGACTCGAGTGAGTGTGGAGTCACGTGTACTATAGTACTACAGTTGTATGACAAGAATACAACTGGTAATAAAAAAGAAGAAAATCCATTAAAGAAAATTCCTGCGCAGCCTGCACTCTCCCCTTCCAAAACGAAAGAACGAAAGAGATCGAGCAAACAAACAAAAAATCCAGCTGTAAAAAAGATATTTTGACCGAAAATTGTTAACCTGCCCCTCAACCCCCATGATTTCTACAACATGAAACAATCTGTCTAGAAATACTTGTACGCCTTGAGCGACGGTCAAACTGGGCCTGCGAAGGTCCATCATTAGAGGCATCACCCCACAACATAATATTGTCTTTAACTCAGGAATGAGTTATAGTAAGTAAATTTCTTTAACTTCATTTGTCGTTTTTCGGGTGCCTGGGCCTGTTAGTAATCATAAAGAGAAAAAGACCAATGAAAGTAAACGTATTCAGCTGTCGTTCAATGTCTAGGTTTTACAGTAACGTCATTTGTAACTGCATTAGTCAGTGCTGCAGTAACGGGCGGGACACTCCCCTGGGTAAAGCAACTCGTAGATGTAGTAGGAGCTACAGTTCTTTACTTGAATGTAGAACCAGTTGATGCAACAGCCCTGAAACGTGTGGATGCAGACTTTTCTTGGGACTGTACCCTCAGCCACTGTAGGATGGCCATCACTCAACCAGACAGGATAAACTGCATCACAACGGTCTGTCGGTGGACATGTGGTCACCATTTTTGTGCCTGCAGCTCCTTGGAAGCGATACCAGCCATTGAGTGTGGTGTCACATATAGAGTTTACTGTCACGTAGTCATATTTTCTTTTTGCATCTGTCAGATTTTGGTAATTTTGCCAGTGACATACATCAACTAAAGGAAATACAGAAATGTGTAAATAAATATGTGATAAACACAGAAAGACATTTGAACAAGCACGGAAAAAATCAATGAAGTACGTAATTGAGAATTGATTCATGCTTTAGCGTAGATCATAAAGTTGCTCGATGCGCATTCGAGAGAAGCTCTAGCGTCTTTAATGCTCTCCGATTTTTCGTTTGGCGTATGAAATACATAAAAGAATTAAATTTCCATTGGTATAAATCACGTGAAATAGGAAGAGGTGTACTAATAAAACATTTTCGTATTCTCGGTATTGGACTGGAACGGCAATCATGGACAAATTGCATGTGTTGGAAAATTTGCCAGAACATGAACTTACAATCGTTATATCTACAGCATGAGTGTCAGCCTCATTCCCCTTTCAATGTTGGAAAATGGTATAATGCAAACTTGTGTTGGACTTAAGTGTTATGTCAACATTACCCAGGGGTAGGGAGGGGCAAAATGCGAAAAGAATGACGATTTCTAACGCTTGTGACCATGGTTGTAGCTTGGAATGGAGGCTCGTGTGGGGGAATATCATCAAAAGGAGATTAAAGTCGTTTGCATTTGAAAATACTCCCCGCATTAGCCGCAGTCACAAGCTACAATCATGGACAAAAGTCTTAGGACAAATTTGCACTATTGGCGCTTTTGCCCACACGCCAGAGGCGAATACAACTTCACCTGCCTAACTTCGCCCCCCACCTCCCATACAATGTTGAAAACTAGTACCTGCAATTTCACCTGATTTTCAACATAGTGTTGGGTGGGGAGGGGGGACAGCAACGCGTTTTTAAAGGATATAGCAGCGTTTTTGAGGTGTGTCTTACCCATAATGGGGGATGGAGCGGATAGCAACTCCTTACGGACAGGTTGTAACTAATTTTAAGCAATGTAAGGATACTCATGTTACGAACCAAATTACATTGTACCTTCACAGATTGCACCGTTGTTTACGAATCCATCTTCACACATGCAATAGTACGATCCATGCGTATTACTGCACGTAGAGTTAGCAACGGCAGCACATGGGTCGTTCTGTGCAGCACACTCATCGATATCTGGGAGATATGTAATATAATAGTTATATTTATGTGATATTTTCTTGCGTTTCCACCCCAAGGGTTTGTGAAACCGACTGTGTGTTAAGCATTGTGAGTCATGCTGTGCTTTTTTTTCCTTACTCGTACCGGCCCAACCGTAGTGCAAGGGAGGAGTGGGTGGACAGAAGCGCCCTCTGGGTTTTCGTTGTAGTAACACATGGAAAGTTCATTTTATGCATAATGATATCTCTTGGCTTGCTGCAAAATTCGTCCAAGATAAGTTGTTGTTTTTCTCTGTTGTTATGACGTCATGTGACGTCATTTAGCCGGCCATGTTGGATCCACTAACTTGGATTTCAAAATTATTTTCTCAGAAATAACACACAAACTGCGGTGACAAACATGACAATAAAACGCATGTTGGAAAACAAAATTCATTTAACTTGGCGTTTCGTATGTTTCGACGTACATCTTCAGAAGTGAACGTTTAGAATAGCAGTAACAACTGAATTTTAGATAAGTTATTAACAATAACAATGACAGAAACCGAGAAAACTTTGCATATTAAAAGATGTAAACTAATAACAACAAAGAGTTTCGCTGCTAACATTATCATTTAGGGAAGGTTTCAGCTCCCTAATTAGAAGAGTCTCCTTTATCTTGAAATGTGTATCTGACAGATCTTTTGCTAATATCTCCAAGTGGTCCCATTTTGCGTTGTGACCAGTTGACGTGACGTAATTGACAGAGGCGGAAACAACGAAAAGTGAGCGTGCGGATGAGGTTTACTTTGTATTTCCTAGGTGTGAAGGAGTGCCATTTTCTGTACAGTATGACTGCCGCGTTTGATGAGGATATCCGGGAAATGGATTGTACTGTTCTCTTCAAATTCAACGGTGAATTTGATATTTGCGTGACGGCAGTTATAGTAGTGTAGAAACTGAGTTGCTATGGTGACGGTATCGTCAACGTATCGAAACCGAATGGAAGGGCGAGCGTTGTTGTTAAGAACCCTTTTCTCTTCAAAATGGCACATAAAGATATTGGCCAAAACAGGACCTGAAGGAAAGCCCGTTGCCACACCGTCAATTTGGCGTTTTATTGTCATGTTTGTCACCGGATTTTGTATGTTATTTCTTATTAAGCTAAGATGGCCAAAGAAAAGGAGTATTTTCTCAGAAGGTCGGTAAAAAATCGTACGTTGTGGGAAAATTAGTCCAAAATAATAATGATAGTGAAATGATACTAATTCTGCAATGTTGTCGAAGAAAACAAGAAAAAAGGAATTTTGTTAAAGACGACCCAACAGGCCATTTCAGAATTACCTTTTGCCTCTTTCCCAAAGAGAGTCTTGGTGCCGACCCTTTCCCTTGCAAATCAAATTCGTTTTAATCTAAACGGTTGTGTACCAGGCCTCGTTTTAGTGCAACTTGGAAATGGCCCATTTGACCTGAACCTCTCTATTTAGCTTGACCTGAATATCTCTGGTAATGACAAATGGCGTGAAAAAACAGACGACAAACCAAAATTTTGAAAAAAGGATGAATGAATTGACACTGAAAAAATTCTAAGGAAAATCCAAAGGCCAAAAGTTGAAGGCCTTTTTTTAAATATAAGTTCTTCTTTCAGCGCAGTTTTTTACAGGATACTTTCTAAATAAAATAAGTACAGTTCATAGTAAGTAATCTGGTGATCCAGTAAATTCTGTGCCACCAAATAACATATAGCTTGTGATCATTAATTATTTGAACATTACATTATTGGTCTCACCTGTGCAGTTGTGTCCATCTCCAGTATATCCTGGATTACACGTACAGTTGTATGAACCATGAGTATTAACACAGCCAGCGTTGGCATGACACTTGCGCGAAGCTGAAGTGCATTCGTCAACATCTGAGAAAAGAAAGCGACAACAGCGAAATATTTACCTCGTGTATCAGTATGCAGACTAATGATCTCAACTCCAAACTGCTTTTGGTTCTTTTTGGTTAAAGGGTCTCATTATAGAAGACGGCTTTCGTTTATGTTGTGTTATCCTTCAGTTTTTAGCCAGAGTATTCTCAAACTACACCAACAAATAAGTAGTCAATAACGTTTTTATACAAGAAAATGTAATGCTTAACTTTTAATCGCGGGTTAGCGTCATCCGGCTTACGAAAAACCCGACCCAGGACGCTAATTGGATTTTGGTAACTCATGGTTGAGGGGACGAGGGAAATACGACTCAATAACTTAAAGGTTAATTAAATCATGGAAATAACAGTCGATATTGTGAGAAGATAAC
Source organism: Orbicella faveolata (assembly GCF_042242905.1). NCBI lineage: Eukaryota > Metazoa > Cnidaria > Anthozoa > Scleractinia > Merulinidae > Orbicella > Orbicella faveolata. The sequence continues at coordinate 7,740,190 of NW_028301563.1, read as the reverse complement.
CAATGTCCCTAGGCTGTGATAATGCATTGGCGAGATGAAAGTAGCAATGTATGTTGACAGACTGATGTACATTTTAGGACACTGGCTGGTTGTTTCTTTGCAGGAAAACTTCACCGATGATACCATAACGTAAACTGTCTTACCCTCTGTACAATCTTGACCCTTGAATTCAGGAGAACACAAACATCGATATCCTTTGTTGGTAAATCCCGCCTGGCACGTGCCGTTGTTCTGACACGGTTTCTCTCCACAGGCATTCTTAGCCAAGAAGAAAGAAAGATAAATTTTGAGTTAAATTCTTATTTTATTCCCAAATTTACTCCGTTTAGTTCCTGTGAAAACCTAAAGACAGACAGACAGACAACCTTTACTGATGCACGACATCGTAATGACTGGATTTAGCGCCCGGGGTGCTTTGTTTTTTTTTTTTGCTAGCTCAAGGGAGGGCGTTTATTCGAGAAGGCCGCTTGTGCGGGATAGGGTGTTTATTTCTTTCTTGAGAAGCAGGCGAATGTTTAAAACAAAACTATAGCACGGTATTTATTAACAGAAACTGTAACAGTAACAAATATACAGTAAATGTTCAGTTAACGTGAGGGAATTTTAATCATTTCGACGCCACTTACGTGTCACTTACGGTACATCAGTACGTAAATAAAAGCTTTCTGGTGCGGCGTCTTCGACGTCCGATTCGGTGATCTCGAAAAAGAATCCTTGTCGCGTGAAAATAAAATAACTGCTTATCGTAACGGAAGGGAATGGTAGCGCTTATCGGAATAGGGGCGCTTATTAATAAAAACACATTCGAAGTGGGCGCCAATTCGAAAGGGGGCGCTTATTGGAAGGAGGGCGCTAAATCGGATAATTATGGGGTAATGCATAATAAAATTAAAATAAAGTAAAATTAAATTAAACTTCGTACATAGTTTATACATGATAGATACAGTTCATCTAAAATTCTACTAACATAAGATTTTACAAACTGAATGGAATTAATTAACTAATTTTGCTGTTAAGCTAAGCACATCAGAAAAGTTGATCTTTCGCTCAGCTACTTCATATTTTCCGCTCTTTGATGGTTTCAAATGAATTTGATTATAAACCTAATTTGATTAGAAACCACACACTAACCTTTGATCCACGATAAATGTAATTTTGCATTGACTTTAGATCACTAGGGTATTCAAAGTGAGTTGAATTATTCAGTTCACAATTAGTGATCGCCGGGGACCTTAATTCCATGTTATAACTGACACAGTTGGGTTCCATAAAGCAGAGAGCTCCGCAGAAGTCTTTGAAAACGGACTCAACGGTTTTTATTACGTGGTTAATAAGTCGTTTGCCTTGAAACGAGAGCGCGGATCGGAACTCCAGTTGACGGCACGGGTCTGTTGAGTAAAGAGTCAGATGATCGATAATTATCATTAGAATTCAGTTTGATTTTCTTGAATACATACAGTAACCACTCCCATACAAGTGATTCGTTTTAAGAGATGTTCCTCCTCCAAGATGATGTCTTATTAAGGAATATGCCCCCCCCCCCCCTCTTAGGTGGTGTCATCTTATGTGACACCTTTTAGACTGGGCCTTATCATGTATCGCGTCAGGGACTCCCCGGTTGATGCCTCCACCGGGGGTACCCACTGAGGAAGTGGAGTGTTCCCCAGAAGCCTTCCAATACGGCTTAACGGTTTTCATCACGTTAGCCATAAGTCGTTTTCCAAGCATGAAACGATAGCTGGCTCAGACTGAATTCCAGTTTGCGGCAGGGTTCTGTCAAGAGACAGATTGTCGAAAACTGCCATTGAAATTTGAATTTGCTGTAATCATGATAGGCGCGAGCTACTATGCCAAGAACAGGAGACAATATAGCGTCTTTGGTTACTTAAATGTCTTAAACAACACGGCGGAAATCCATGAAAAGATCGAAAGGCACGATGGTTCACTGGTGCTTACGTTGCCGGAAGTGCATTCGAAGTACTTATCTTGGCATTTGCTGAATACGTATAGGTAGTGGCAGGAATGCTAGTGCAGTGAAGGATTTTGGCCTCAAGTTTACATTGGAGTCAAAAGGCTCGCATAATTTTTAGGGAATATTTTTCTTTTGTATGAGGCTACTCCTTCCTGAGTGGTACCTAAGTGTCTTAACAGAGGGACTGCCGAGGAAACATGCTTTTTATATTCCTTGGAGAACTGCATATTTGGCGATCTCGTGCGATGAATAAATCAATTACAATCAACTACAATATTTTTTGTTGCGACAGTTGATAGAATTGCTAATGCATGGAACAAGGTGTTTAGATCCTCTGATATTTTAAGAGAGTATCCACGTAATTATTCGATTTTTACGAAGTACTGTTTTTCAATGTGTTTTAACAATGTAGTGATCATATGAACCCGGTTTCCGAGATCTCGCTTCGCCACTATTTTCTTCGTAAAAATTTCGATTTGTTCGTATGAGAAGCCGGGCTGGCCCGGTTACAACCGAGATCTCGGCAGCCGGCCGGGCTGGAAATCGTTCCCATATGAGCACTCTAAGGACCTCTCCATATGAGCCCGGTAACCGGGACGAATTTTGTTGTCTGTTCATACGGGAAATTTCAGCCCGGTCGACCGGGATGAAATCCAAAGAAACGCAACCAAAATGGTAGAACATAAACTTGTATCGTTCGCGGCGGTCGTAGCTTTGTGGACTCTTGTAACTTTACTAATAAAGCTAATTCGCATACTCCTAAAGTGGAAATACATACGTACAAGACAAAAAGTGGCGCTATGTTGGGAAAGCGAAGCCATTTTGTCCAGAAAGCTTCTTCCCGGTTACCCGGGCCGGCTGAAGTGTTCATATGGGAAAATTTTCATCCCGGTTTCCGAGATCTCGGTCGCAAAAACCGAGATCTCGGTCAACGGGCCAGCCCGGCTTCTCTTATTAACACATCGAAATTTTTACGAAGGAAAGAGTGGCGAGGTGAGATCCCGGAAACCAAGCCAGCCCGGTTGTCCGGACTCATATGAAAAGGCTCTTAGACTACTCTAGCCTGGTTACCGGGACAAAACATTTTCAACTGTACACGACCCCACGCGGTTTCACACGTGTTCAAGTTACACCTCAGGAAGCTGAATGTGTGTATACCCAGTTCTATAGCCCACAAAGCCAGCAAGAACCAAGTGGAAACTTTTAATAACAAAAATAAGTATCACAAGACTGAAGTGATCAGTGTAGTGATTAGTCTTTGCAAACACAACTTTAACCCACCAAATGGAAATAACACCAGTTTTTAAACTCTCAGCTGGACAAAGAAGTTGAACTCAAATTTCAATACTTATTGTTCTGCTGTTATTTCTATTCTTTGTTTATATTATTGTAGTAGTTCATAGATAAATCTTGTTAATTAGTTGAAATTTACTTTTTTTATCACAATATGGAACTATTAAGCTGAAAATTAGTTAACACTTCCACTCGCGAGATCTAAAAGCTAATTCTCCTAAGGTAAGGTAAGGTAATTTATTTTACGTCAAGAACACGGGGAGTGGTTGCCCAAGTCTCCCGAGCCAGGGGCTCATGATAAAAGTGTTTGACATACATGTTAAAAAAAAGATTTAAAAACTATATATTAAAAAATACAAAATTATCATACTATTAATATCTTTAAAAATATGCGTTAAAAATACAATATTAAAAAACGATAAAAATACAACATGTCTATAAAGGAATCATTTAAGACAAGAACTGCATTGGCAGCCACCAAAGTTTGTTGTATTAAGATGATTGATAACCATCATTACTAGGTCTAACTAGGTCTTACTAGGTCTAACTGATGACCATACATTAGCTTTGCTTCTCGAAAAAATTTGGTATTATATGAGAACAATATCCACTACGTGATAGCCCCTCTACTTGACAATGTATCCAAATTGTAATAAAAATTTATCATGTGACCAAGTGACCACTTCTGGGAACAGGGTTATGTAGTTCATATTTGATTTGTTTTAGATTTGTTCAAGAATATTAACTACGTCAGCACCGTAGATCCTGTGTATAGCCCTACCCTTTCGCTTCCCAAAATGAAACAGAAGGATGCTCCTTCCTGCCATTTCCAGTGCTCCTTGAGGCTGGGTACAGGTAGTACTCATAAACCACAGTTAGAGTTTAAGGGATCTTTAAATGATATTGCTGTCAATGAAATTTTATTTAGTTTAAACTTAGGTGTTGCGACAAGCAAGTGAAAGTTTGAGTTCCAAATCAAAGACCATTCATTACTAGGTCTGTGAGCTTTCTCCTGAAAACAATCCCTTTTCCTGCGTCACAAGAGTAAACTGGATAAGGAATGTTCTTAAACTGCACTTAATTCTCCTTCATAAGTTCAATTTGAGTCATGACTAAATCCTCATCGATGTTTACATTATGTTTCTCACAATAATTGTGCAATACAAAACATACATAAATAATTGTTGGGAGAACCTCAAGCTTGGAGTCCACTTTTGTAGTGAGAATGGACCATCTTGCCTCGAGTCGCCCAAAAGCACATTCGATTTGGTTTTTAGCGGAACGCAGCATGTTAAATATGACTTGTTTCGAGTTGCTGTTACAAGCGTCGTACTCTTTCATGCGGAAAGGAATCACTAGGTATGCTGGGTCACCAATGAGATAATTCGGTATTTTAACACTTCCCTTAACTAGAGTTTGGAATGCACTTGGCAATTTGCTGCTTCTTAGTTTGGCATAGATAGAGGACTTGAATTGGCAAAAACTTTGTTATCATGCACACTTCCTGGCCACCTGCATTTATTCAACATCTATAATGGAATTTTTGTAGTCACACACAGCCTCTACACTTAATGAAAAGAATTGTTTGTAGCAGAAAAAATCTTGTGAGTTCTTTGATGGGCATTCAATTGGAAGATGAGTCCCATCAATGCAACTAAAAGCTTGTGTCATTCCAAATTTTGCTTAAAACTGCTACTACTTTCTCCCTCATGCTTTCTTCATTCTCTGGAAGATGGAGATATTTTGGGCCAAGATAGTTCGGAATAGCCTGACAAAACCTCACTTACAGCAGCTAATGCAGTGTTGAGTGCTATTTCAAAACCATTAATCGTTCTCAGAGATCCGGTATCTTTTAAAAAATACAATGCAACTGCCACCTTTTTTTTCCGCACGCAGTGCCCTGTGATAAGGTGACTTTGGTGAAATGTAAGGCCTTAGCTCCGATACTAAGTTCACAAAACAAGCCCTCGACATTCGAAAGTTTTCTTCCAACATCGTCTTCAGGTTCTGCTCCGATCCAGATGTTTTGCCACCACAAATCAGTTCGACAAGGTTTGTGCCAACAACTTCGCTTACTTCGCTTACATTGAGCCTTGCCTGCCGTATTTTTCACAGCAGAAGAAAGCCATTCAGCTGTAGCAACATAGCAACCGGATAGCTGACAACGCGAAGGTCCGAACAATACAACTGTAGGTGGCGCCCTGTTTGTTTACCGATTTGAATTTCGCGCTGACACTCGTTCTCAGAGTCTTAAGGTGGGCCGGATTCCCGCGGGTATTTCTTTCATCTCAGTAACTGGGATGAAATTCCCTATATGAACACAAGACAAAATCCATCCCGCTAACGGGCCAGCCCGGCAACCGGGCTCATATTGGCTCCGGCTGGGGTATTTGCGTCAAAGAACTGGAAATTTTACTAATGTTCGCTTGAATGACGAATTTTCACTTTCTAATGATAAATATTCAGTATCAATAATTAATTTCAGGCAGACACGAATAATTATAATATGTACGGTTTGTTTCTTTAATAGAATTTGACAACATGTTCCGTGTTTCTATCAAGTTATAGAAACACGAATGTAAGTTTGGAGAAAGAGAAATGTTCTGGGAACGTGAGTCGACTCGTGTTTCTACACTAAAATCGATAGAAACATGAGGGATATTTTTCTGTTATTTTTAGCAAATTCCGCGACAAAGGAAAAAAAAAAAAAAGAAAACAACTTGTTTACTTTGATCATCCAAAGGTAAATTCTCTTTACTCGGATCATCATTACGTCAACAGCTCCTGCTATTTCTGTGCTAGTTCTATCGAGTTTCAGTTTAAATCTGCTAGTGCTCTATCACGAATGACATTACGCTACTCACTCTCTATTGAGAAAAATTGTTCAATAGAAACACGATTTTAAACCAAACAGCCCGTTTATTTTATATGAGCTATTTTCTAAACGAAATTGAAACGTTTTACTTTGGTAGTTTGAAATTAACCAGCACATATCTCAAGTTTATTAAGTAGAGTTGGACCAGGCTAATTCGAACTGGGTTATTTCGAATTCTCTGTTATTCCAAACTCGAAACAATTTTCCTTGGATTTGTCCCTCACTCATTTACTATCTGCTATTTCGAACTCTCGCTGTCTCAAACTATTTTTCGTTTCCCCTGGGATTCGTACTAGAGGGGATACATTTTGAAAACAGAATGTAGCTCGGCTAGAAGTTGCGACCATTCTCTCTATTTTCTTCGATACAAAAGTTTAAATGTAGCAATTAGAGGCTGAATAGAATTGAAACTGATATTTGGTGTCGTAAGAAAGAAAAGTACACATTTATCATTCTAGCGGAGCGATTCACGTGCCCTTGCCACACGCAGTTTGCTAACGGAAGACCAGAAAATAATTACGTCACTATTGATAACAAGATGGGTTCCTTATCTCAAGGAGCTATTTATTCCATTACATTAACAGCAACGAATTTTAGAAAGAATTTCCCGTCAAAGATGTATTATATTTAATAGAGTACTATAAATTTCAGAAATTGATTCGCTAATGACTTCCAAGGAATTATTTTAAACAGCGGGTACCTTTACAGACAAGATGCAATAAAGGTGATTATGATATCACTGAAATAAATTTCGAAATTTTCTTTTCTCCAAATACCCAAACAACGGCATTTCTTGATTCTCGAGGATATCTGCAGAACTTGGAAATGGAATTTTAAGTAATAATAATTACACAGTCGGAACAAACCGTTCCTTTTGATTCAAACAAAAGTATTACTGAAGTTTTTTGGCGTGATGAAAAGCACACGGTCACCTTGTGCTTGATTTGCTATTTGAAGCTTTTCTGCCTGACAACATTGTTATTTTAAAGATAAATTAGACTTCTCTCATAAGTATCACATAAATGTAAAGGCGAAAGGAACAAACCAACCAAAAAACAGCCTACTCACCTTCGCAATTCACTTCTGCCGTCAGTTTACACAACAGGAAGACAATAAGAGTACTGTAGTCCATGTTGAAAATTACATTGATAGTCTTGTCGCGAGAGATAAACCTCCGACTAGTACATCAATGATAAATATTAGCTCGCGTGGATAGCTCCACGAATTAACTGAAGTGTCGGTTTAAAATAGAGTCCACGAGAAAACTCAAAACGACGACAGGACGGACGAGTCTTACTGCAGTGCACTGAAGTTTGAGCCAATAAAGCTGTTGTTTTGACAAGCATGCCACATCTTGCTGAGAAGTTCATTTCAAGCCTCCGTTTTGTTATGTATTGTTAATGAGGTTCGCTTTGTTTCGATTAGGATTTCGTAAAACAGGCTCCTGGATGGCTGGAGACGACAGGGTCAATTAAAAGACGGGAAGCTTAAAATAAACGTTTTAAGAGACAAGGTTATCAAGACGCAGCTGGTGGGAGAGAAGAGGGAATTGAAAATGCCTAAATTGCATAAAATAGAAGGCCATTGTGATCGTTTTGCAAAGCCCAAGGTTTAAATAATTGAAATTCCCTTAACTGGTTAGAACACATACCGTTTTAAGGACGGTGCCTACTAAATATAAAGATGTTTATGTCAGGTTAAGACCACGCGAAAAAAGGTAGATCTTTGCAATACGCACTTTTTCAAGATAATTAACCTTGAATCTCAACAAAATGCTGACATCAGCATTTCTCTTAAAGAAGAAGGAAATGATATTTCTTTACAGATTTCCTTAGAAAAGCAAACCCATTTATAAAGATCTTAAAACTGCATGGTAAATGGTAATATAAAAACCACTGTTTGGTATGTTTTTATCAACAAAATCGTTGCAAGAGCGCTTTAGGACCTCTGGCAGCCTTCCTCTGGTTCAGCTAAAATACAGTCTAAATACCTTTTGCTTACAACCAGAAACTAATCACGAGTTGAATAGGCTTGCCACTTCCATTTCATAAGAAAAATGTAGAGGTAGCCACGCGCTTTTGAAAGTTATTCATCTTTTTTGAAAACTTTTACGGTACTCATTGCATTTTTTCCTGTCACCTACCCAGTAAGTAAACCATTTGCGTATCTCGCACTTGTTTTGCGCGCGCACTACGCCATTTGCACGTATATGTTTACAGTTGAATTTCAGCACAATTTTTTGACAGATAACAGCTAGTTTTTCAGCTGGAAGACGTTAATAGTAAGTAGTTAGGGATGTACTGCTATTCTGGTGTTCCTGGTTGAAGTACAAGTTCATTAAACTTGATTTGGCGACAGTAGAAAAATCTTGCTTTTATTTTTGTCTTTTACTTGGTAGCGTAGTTGATTACGTCAATGTCAACCCAGCGCGCTCGTGCTGCTTAAAGCATGCCTTGCGTGATGCGCAGAACGTGTGCGCACTAACAAACGTAGTCAACGTCCTTAATATGCTGGTTTTGAGATTTTGGTATTACTTCAAAAGAATATCCTTTGTCTCAGGCATTTTTCTTTTCTCGTCACCTGTCTCTAATTGATGTACCCATTACATTGCCTTAGGAGAAATTTGATTTCGATCACTCCCGTGTTATATTAGTACAATTCGTAGTACAGTTCGTCTATCTGATCTCGACCAAGGTGTCTAAATGAGTACCGACGAATTTAATGCAGGGGGTAACCCGACGATGGACTAATCCATCTAGGAGAGGAGCGGGGAGATGTAGAAATACTCCAAGTCACTCCATGCTACGGAAACTGGTATATGCTTGAGTGTCCCGGTTTATTGGATCGCGCTAAGAACCAATCAGATTGCAGGATTGGTCACCGTGCCCTCTTGGGAAAAAAATAAAGTGTAGTCATTTGCCCCAACTTATAGATCAAGTAGGAGGAAAAATTCTTGACACTGATTTCGAAATGTCTATCGATTCGGCAACAATCAGGAAAGCAGACCTTGATGTCTGTTTTTACGCCTTCTCCTTTGTATGGCAATCTGTTGCTCTCAACATTCAACCATACTGGAAATTGTGAATTTCCTATTGGTGGACACTTGGTTGGCATTCTTGTTCCTGCAGCTCCTTGGAAACGATACCAGTTTTCCGTAAAACTTTCGCAGTCCCTGAAATCTACATTTGGTTCCTGTCGAGATCGTCTAGAGTCTGGTACCCATGCCAAGGATCAACTGAAAGAAAATACATTTTCAAACGGTTTCTTGTCTTTCCTGTAATGTTCTTGCTCATTTCGTTCATATGTCTTGCCCTTGAACAAGGTTCGTCAATTACCATGGAAACCCTGTGATTTCGCATCCTTAACTTTTTCGATCGATTTACCGTCGATCTCAATAGTAATTTGGTTATTCGGAAGAGCCTGCATTCGTTGATTTTACCCAATCACCACAAATATAAGTCTCAGTAACATCAAGGCTTAGCCTATTACTTACAAACCAGCAATTAAGATTTATTAGCTCTGAGTTTAACGACAATTTCAAAGTCAGCTATTGTATTGGCAGCGTAGGTAGGTTACATTTGTGTCGTCAACGAACATCCTCGCAGGGGCTGAACTGAGGCAAATAGGCAGATCATAAATGTAAACTAAGAATAGGAGTGGTCCGAGATTGCTACCCTGTGGGACTCCACAAGAAACTCGGGCAACAACAGACAAATGGCCATTTATGCTGCATTTTTGGCTTTGGTCCAGAGATATGATTCAAACCATCTGAGACTACTCGTGTCACACCAGTTTATGAAGCTTCCGTACTAGGAGAGTGTGGTCGATAAAATCAACGGCTTTTTTGAGATCGATGAAGGTTACACATTAAATTCGCCGGTACCTATTGAGACACTTTGGTCGAGATCAGAGGGAGGCACCCCCTAATGGGTTCAGTCTTCAAATTTTCCAAGTGCATCAAACCTCGGTAACACACAGCTAAAAGCGTGAATCAATAGTTTTATTATTATAATCATAAAAATTACAATTTCCTCGATTTTGATTGGTTTAAAAAACTCCTATTTTCCACTAATTCACTTGCCAAGTTGTTATCGGACAGTTCAATAAGCCAATCACATTCAAAGTTGTAGTTTAAATCATCCAACCACTTTTAAAGTTAAAGTTACGTGCGTGCGTGCGTGCGCTTTGGTGTTTTTGGCGCCTAATTGCCGGTAGGAGGCGCGGTGGCCTTAGAATGTTTACATCTCCTTTGTAGGTATTTTAATGCAAATTTTCCCTTTCTCTCATAACTTGGCTATTCTTCTTTTCTCGCAAATTGTAATTTGTATGATTAATTGGTAATAAGACTTCGTGTCGTCCAATTCGATCGGTAATCATACTCGTGATAAACAAATAGGACTTCTTCTGCGCGGTCGTCCGATTTTGTCATCACTCTTATGATAACCGACCGAATTGAACTCCACCCAGTCATATTACCATTACTTATTATTATTATTATTATTATTATCATTATTATTATTATTATTATTATTATTAATATTATCATTATTATTATTATTATTGCTAAGGAGAAATGGAAAGGGCAAGTTTGCTCGCGGGCCGATTGTGTCTGATTCGATTATAATGCACACTTGTACCAAAAACAAGCAGTTTTAGTTGCATGTTCAAAAATTCTCACAGTACTTATTGCAAAATTATACAACTCAACAAAACCAGAAATGACACTAATGTAATAACTCAAGTTATATCAGTCTGAGTTTGATAATAGATTATTGCATAAATCTAAGCATGACAAAATGAACTTTTTCAAATAAATACTAACCAAATAATGAGGATAATTCATTACTTTTTTGGTATTTTCTTATGGAGATAATTAAGTCATTGATGCTTTATTTTATCGTAAAACACACCCCTAAAAATTGAGTATTTAAGGCAATGGAAAAGTAAATGAACGTAATCTTTGACTCGATCGACAAGCCATGGCAACGCCAAACATGATGGAGACACAATTGCCCTATCAAAATTTCCGTGGAGGATGAATGAAAATGTCGTGAAGCCTTGGAACCGATGGCTCATAGCTGCTGGATTTTATCTCAGTTTCTGTAGCATGAAGCGGCTAGGAGCATTTCTACTCCCCCTGGATGGGATGCTACTCCATTGCAGGTCACTCTCCCCGCAATTTGTTAGGTTTCCCCAACAATTCGCCGGTACCCATTTATACTCCTGAGCGGAGAGAGGCACTGTGAGAGTAAAGTGTCTTGCTCAAGAACACAACACAGTGTCCCCAGCCAGGGCTCGAACCCAGACCGCTCAATCCGGGGCCGAGCGCACTAACCATGAGACCACCGCGCCTCCCGGAGGATGAATGATGATGAATGAGTTGAGACTTCTATACAGTTCTTACTTACTTAATAAACAGCTGCTGAAAGTTTCAGCCCTTTAGAGTAAATCGTCTTTTCAAAACTTAAGGGAGGGGTGGCATCCACCCACCCCACTCCACCATTACCCTAAGTTATCTCTACATTAACGAGCTGTCTCGAGAATTGTTGTCCTACAAAAGCACAAAAGCGTACTGTGCAGTCTGCAAATGATCCAATTTTTAAAAATTGTGGTTTAGGTATATTTTTCCTCAGATGTTTTGCAAGCGCGTAAATTACCGTAGTGTCCTTAGCATATTTATTTGCATACCGTAAGTGTAAAGCTGTCGCCTTTACACGTTGCTCGTGCATATCTTTTGCTGTCAATCATCACAACCTCTGTGCGAAAGCTACCCAAGAAATGTAGTCAATTGACTCGAGAGTTCTCAGTTGAACCCAAATTTGAAAATATAGTGAGCATCCTGTGTTAGAATACATCGCAGGTGTCCTGATAAAGACCTTCGAGGAAAAACCTATCTAAACCATCATTTTTAAAGTGGCAAATTTGAATTCAAATTGGTTAAATAATGTATATTTTGTTTCGTTACCTATAGTAACTGCTGTATCTGTATTATTAAATAAAGCAAAATGCATTATATAATTTAAAACCACTGTCCAAATTCCCGAGTCCCCATGAATTTCATCTTTTATGGCGACGCTTGAGGTAAAATTTGGGAATCATTTGAAGGCCTGTGCAGTACACGACAATGGCGAGATAAATTACTGTCAGTGATTGTTGGCCAACGCTTCACAGTGTTTCAGCCTGATAAAAGGAAACATAATGTATCTGTAATTTATCCTTCCTTCTCGCTGAAAATTAAAATCACCGTGAGCTTGTGCGAACAAACATAAGTAACCACTTCTACCCATGGTATCTTTCGGCATTGTTGCCTATACACTTTCATTGCTTCCCGTAGTTGCTTGGTTTTAGTTAGTGCCATAGTAGCGGTACGGACACTTTATTGCATGCAACCTATACACCAAGTAGGAGGAACAATTCTTGACGCTTATTTGGAAATGATTTTCGCAACAATCAGAACCCTTCAAAGGAAGGCAGACAGTGATGCCTTCTTTTACGCCTTCTCCTTTGTGTGGCAATCTGTTGCTCTCAACATTCAACCATACTGGATATGGCTCATCTTTTATTGGTGGACATTGAGTTGGCAGTCTTACTCCTGCAGCTCCTTGGAAACGACACCAGTTTCCCTGAAAAGTTCCGCAGTCCGGGAAATGAGACTTGTCCGCATTAGCCAGGTTTCTTTCGGTAGCATTAAAAGTGTGGTACCCATGGCAGGGATCAATTAAAAGAAAATATATTTATGAACGGTTGCTTGTTACTATCATATTAGGGTAAAAAAAAAAAAAAATGAAATAAGATAAAACAAAATAGCGGGATTGAATTCGCCTTATGCCTGTAATAACCATGCTAATTGAAATAAATAGATCATAACGATATTTTTTTAGCATTTTTTTTTTTTTTTTTTTTACAGAGATTCTCCATACTGCAGACTTGTTTTCTTTAGATGAATATCCGACTGGATAATTTAATTGCTTAACTGGTCTCCTGTTCCTTTAGATGTATAACGGTCACAAAAAGAGCGGCAAAAACAGAGATGAACGGTAACCATTACGTTGAGTTACTTAACTAGACAGGGCTACTTTTACGCGCACAATGCGTGCGCGGGATAAGGTAAATTCAGTCTTCAACGCAGTCAGCATATAATCACAACAATGCAATTATACATTCTCTGCCAGTACGATCGTTTCTAACGCATTCTTGGTTATTTTTTTTGTTATTACCTAAATGCTACAAGACATATATTACAAACTTTATTACAATATCTACATAAAAAAAAGTAATACTTAAACTAGTTACAAAAATCAAAACTAATCAAAATCAAAGCAAAAACATATAACTGTTACAAGGGGTATTCATTAGATGTGAAAAAAAAAAACAAAAGAAAAGAAAGAAAGAAAAAGAAAAGAAAGCTGATGAATAACTTGAATTCTGAAGTACAGAATCACGTAACATATAACCTTAATCCCCAACCCCTCCCCAGCCCCCCATCCTCTCTCATATTTGAATTGCTGCCCATTTTTCTCTTAAAATGTCATTTTTTGTTTTGCTATTACGCGCAATATAGAATTCTGTTGCATATTTTATTTGAGCTATAAATTCAAACGCCTTAATATTGGGAAGGGTTTGATCTCTTTTGCAATCCTATAAGAAGAGTTTTGCAATAATGAGAAGATAGTTAAGTAAGTGACATAATCTTGTTAAAATACCTGCAATTATATCTTTTTATTAAGACTGATTCTCTCCTTTGTAATGGAAAACCAACATGATGCAAATTCATTCCAGAAAGCTTTCGAGTGAGGACAACTATACAAAAGGTAATGGAATGTTTCTAAATCTGATTGGCAAAAGGTGCATTTATTACGAGTACGGAAGCGAATTTTGTAGAGTTTAGTCTTGGTATAAAGGATAGAATTAAGCACCTTGTATTGAAAAGCCTTAACATAAGGCTCAAGTGCGACTTTATGTGGAATCATAAAAAAAAAATTCTGTAAAGAATTAATGAACAAATGAAATTCGTCTTGCAACTTGTTTAAGGCACTAAGAAATTGTGCCTTTTCATTTATTAACAATGAATAACAATGTTTTGATTTCTACTTTGTGATATCGAAGCTTTATTATTAATAACCAAAGTGGATGAAATTATTGCTGGAATCATATTATTTTTAAACTCACGGAGTGCAGCATGACTAAGGCCGGCCCAGGTAAGAACTTTTTTTTTTGTTAAACAATTCAGTGCTATTTAAATTAAACAACAAATCACTTATCAATACTATATATACCATAATCAAAGAAGTTTTTGTAGAAGATTTGGGAACTGTTGATACGAATTTCCTTGTTGTTCCATATAATGTTACACCAATCCTTCGTTGACGCAAAGTTTTCACGAAACACTGACCACCACTTTAAAAGTTCGGAATAAAACAGAGAATTTATGAATTGAATTGATGTTAAAGCTGCAGTTGAAAAGGGAAAGTTCTCCTGATTTAACCAAAAGATGTCGCAAATAATTTTTCCACGTACATTTTCGCTGAATATCCTTTTTAAGCAGGCCAGACGCAGGTACTTGCTATCATACATCCCAGGTCTATCATTCTCAAACCACACTTCTAAAACTCAATATATATATATATATATATATATATATATATATATATATATATATATATATATATATATTATAATCTAGTAACTTTGTCCGTGCCATTCCATAAAAATTTATATAGTAATCGATTCAATTCAATGACCACGTCATTCGGGATTGGCATTAATTAACGAAGCTACATAGACAAACTTAAGGATAAATAAAGTTTTAATTATGACAACTTTGCTATAAATAGATAGCCCGCTAGAGGACCAGACATTAATTAGCTTCGTTATCTTGTCTAAATTTTCAATGAAGTTATTTTCAAGAAGCAACTTTTGATCATAAGTATACGAGACTCCAAGGGCCTTAATTGACTCTCTTGGCCATTTAACACCAAATGCTTTTTTTTTTGTTATTCCTGGAGGACCCAATCCACATGCACATACCTTCAGTTTTGGTAAATTTATCGTTAAGCCGGATACTTTCTTAAATATTTCCAGTAAATCGAAAAGTACGTGATTTGAGCTAGCATCTGCAAGATCTGCAAGTTTAATGAAATGGTTAATAAATGAAGCCTCTTTTCTTTCTCTGATTTTAACTATTTTGTACCCTACCAATCGCTTGCTCTGCTTTGGAGCATCTCTGTACGTCTTCAAATTTTTATTATGTTCTTCAACCAATATTATTCTATATTATTATTATCTTTGTACTCAGATCGTCCATCACAACATTTTTGTCGTGTCTTCTGTCGTGTCTGTGGTCACATTGCCCCGAAGCTTACTGAAACTAATGAAATACAATCTTTTTAGCTCTTCCTCGTTCGTCCAGTCATTGGTTGGCGTATATTCTTGTACCATCGTCAACTCTTTGCGTTTTGTGTGAACTCGACTCGTAAAAAATGCTCTTGCTGATCAGTGGTTATTGGCTCTCTTTGCTGTTGTGCTCACTACAGTATTTTCTCGTGGCACTTCCTCTCGTCTCCCAGGTACATCACTGTCTCTCTACTTTGCAGTGTTTCTGAAACCATCCATTTCCACTTACTCTCCTTTGTCTCTGGCACTTCTATTCTATATTATCCCAGCCACTTGACCACTTCTGCTGCCCTTCCTTTTTTGCCATAGTTCTCACGTTCTAACACAAGATGTAAGTCCGATGCTTGGGGGCTATCATTGAATCAAACGGCCTCTAGTCATTCCACCCTCTTTAGTTCAGGGCGTCATTACAGCCCAAGGGCGACACTGCCGGCCAGTTTGGAGTTGCATCGTTCCACGATGCAAGGCCGTTAACCCTGCGCCAAACCCCCAACCTGGAAGACCGAGGAATTATTCTTCATCTAATGTTTACCCCTCGGGCTGTTCGACATGGGTGATCCTAACATGAGTGCTGGACCCTGGCTGACGTAGCTCTAGGGGTCATAGAGACGAACAAACCACCTCGGTTAGGTTAGGTGGTTACCCCATTCAGAGTAGTATATTTTAGGAGATCGATTTGCCTTCTGAGATTGCTCGAGCGGTCAATCTTCTCCGTCTATCCACTCGTGTCTCTTGCGCCCAAACATCAAGTTGTTTGTCTCTGTTCTCCGAAAAGATCAATTCCGGGTAATACAGTATAATCGGGTTTCACATGTTTTGTGTTAAGTAACGGTTAATGTATAATGGTAATGTGTAGATAAATGAACCGACTGACCATTTATGAGAAACGAATGAATTAATGTTTTAACCGAAAGAAAGGCCCTGGGCAATAAAAGAAAGTACGCCTTACTATATATGTACAATTCACTAGTTCAGTAGAAGGAAAATTATTGCAAACCGTGCAAAAGCAATATGGTAATATCACTTTTATCTTCTCTGAGCTGACGCGAATGTGTCGAAAATTTGGAACTAAATGCGTCATTTGATGTTTCACAAGTATCCGGTGCATTTTTACGGGAACTGAGATTCGCGATAGTTTCTCAAGTTATCTAAAAGTTGTCTTACGTTCTGTTTTTTTGTAGTCTGTGGCTTTAGACCAATATGCGCGAGAGAATTCTCATAGTTAATGTTAAATGCTAAATTTGTCACCTTCACATTCCATTCCATTGCCTTTTTTCACGTATCCATCAGCATAACGACAAGTGAATGATCCTTCGGTATTACTGCACTTAAGATGTTTATCTTCATCACAGTTTTGGGTCCCTGCTGCACACTCGTCGATATCTGACCATGAAACGTATTATCAAACTTTAATAAAAGTTAATGGTATATAGTATTAAATATTTATCGTATGATTCGAATCAGGAGACGCGATAGCGTGGGGACTTGAGATTCGAAGGTAGAATAGTCGCTATTTCTCCTGTGGCCACTACATCTTTGTGTTATGTTATTAGCAAGACACCTTAGGTCTCGCTACCTTTCACCTAAGTTAACGGGAGTGTGAGTGTGTGAGAATCGTCGACGCCACTTAAAACAATGATGCATTAACCTACACAGCGACAGGGTAAACATGCTGTACAGATACTAATTCTTTGTCTGCCTGCTTGCCTGCTGGAAACATTGAATTTCTGAACATGTGCGGCTTTTGGTTGAAATGAAGTCAATCTGAATCTAATGCACCGCTCGACATAAATTATGCTGTAAAAAAGCATGAAACATACCCTTGCAATTTTGTCCATCTCCAGAGAATCCTTGCTTACAAGAACGGTTGTACCCTCCCTCGGTGTTGGTGCAGTTGGCATTCACGTGACATTTGGGAGAACCTCTGTCGCATTCATCAATATCTAAAGTAAAAATATGTTTCTAAGGATTCACTAAGTCGAAGAAGCAAGAGCCTTTTACTCGCCTGCTGGCCTCTTAAGATTATAGAATGTGGAATTTAAGTTAAACTTTGATTTTGAAAGCCAATTTGATTTTCTCCGTCACGTTTTTAAAGAGTAGCTGTATGCAAATGCGAGAATTTGTGTGGGGAATTCGAAAGGACCCGAAAATTCGTCAGGAAGACTCCCTTGGTGGACAATTTTTTTAGAAAATTTGATTTTCAGTTTTGATATGTACATTTAAAGATCGAAATTTCTACTGCAGACTGTTTGATGTTCAGCAAAGTATAGTTTATATGATAGTTTACTTTTAATATTTTCATTAAGCATTGTAATTTTTTTAGCAAGAGTGAGTGCAAATAAAGATTGATTGATTGATTGATTGATTGATGAGCAAAGGGGTATGTTAGGAGCAACATAGTTACCATTCTCACAGTGTTCCCCCTCGAACCCTGTAGTACAGGAACATCGATATCCTTTCTGTGTAAAACCGAACTGACAAGTTGAGTTTTTCTTGCATTCCCGCCTGTTCTTTATGCACTTGTTCTGAAACGCAGAAAAGGAAAACAGTTGCTTATAAATGATCTACTGCTGTCTCGTTGTTAGAATGAATGAATGACTGTTCAAGATACAAGTTTATTTCACCCTTGGGATTGAAATTCTGTGGAGAGCTTATATGTCCATTATCCTTGGTGTAAATTGGCTTATTAAACAACTGAAGGCAAAAGTTAAAAAAGAAACAAAAAATGATAGTCACTTACTTCGGCGCCACGATAGTAGTAAAGCTGGTTGTCCTTCAGATCCCTGTCATGCTTCAAGTGAGTGGAGTTATTAAGCTCACATTCATGTGTTCCACTGTCATGATCTTCGTTCTTGATATTAAGACTGACACAGTTTGCATCCTGGTAACAACGGTATTCACACTCGTCCAAGTCATTGACAATCACTGTTTTTATCCAGCGGTTCACTAAACGTTTCTCAACATAGAAATAGTAGGCTGGAAAGAACAGCTCACGCCCTTCATCTAAAAAAATATAAACATGATTATCTTAAGAGCTTATAATACACAAAAGAAAATTTGGAACAGGCTTTTACATTCTGAACCAAAAATCAATAGGCAAACATTTTGGAAAGAACAGACTAATTGAGGAATGGGTGAAGAGGGCTTGTGTACATAGTATCTCTTATAAACATGCAATATATCTTTATTTCGATTTACTCTCCACGTACGAAATTAATTTTTCGCCAGACCTTTGTAAAAACAAATCGGTGAAACTATAGTTTCTAACCGCTTTGTTATTGTTCTGATACCAAATATGAAATAACTTCCTGAAGAAGGAGCCAAGAGTGTAGTTGCATTTTTCTTTCCTGCTTGCTAAGTCTTGTAAAGATGATCCAAGATAACTGCATGATGTATTTCAGCGTTCTTTTAAGGATAATTTACGATGAAATCCGATAGAAAATCGAAACATTTCAGTTTCTAGTGGACAAAAACCTTGTAGTAGAATAATTTTACGTATTTCACAGTCGTTTTTTTTAGAAAGGTGACTTAAAACAGTTTCCAGCACTTAGATTTTCATGGGTCGTTATGACCACTATTCATGGCTTAATGCTACAACCATGGCATCAAAAAACTGTCCAATATTTGGTGAACAAGTTGTTATCGTTTTCGTGACACAACACGTACCAAAGCAACTGTATGACCTGCTAAAAGCACCCTTAATTACAGCCTTAGGGGCTCATAATTTAAAAACGGCATGGTGAAACTTTTTTATATGATCAAATTTTAATAAGCACCATAAGACGCAACTTTTGGCAAAGTTTAAAAAAAAAATGTATGTTGGGTTTAGAGCCACTTTAAATTTTCAGAACGTTGCGTTGGCTCTGAACCCTATGAACAGATTCTTTTAAAACTTTGCCTAAAGTTGCGACTTTATTGCTTATTAAAGTGTAATTTTGAGAAGATATTTAAAACAGTGGCACAGAAGTTTTGAATATGTAAATAATTTTGGTGCAATTTGTTTAACAGTTGTTACCCCAGCTTCTGGTGAATTCCTTCTCTTTAAAACATTCGACACCAATGCCTAAATCGTTTACTTTGTATTTAAATGAAATTGCAAACTACAAGTATTTTGAACACTGGGCACCTCGAAGTCATAATTTAACGATAATTGCATATAATTAGTGGACAACGTAAAAAGGTCTCAAACTTAAAATCGAGCTTTTAAAGTGCGAGGGGCGGCATGATTTTAAATCTTCCCCTCCCCGAGATCAAACGTAAATTCTCGTTACTAATCATCATACATTTCTTACTAATTGTCCTTGTAAGAATCTGGTGTTACATCAATATAATATCCATGTTGTTCTTGCTACCTGTCTATGCAGACAGTATATTAATATTCCGATAAGAAAAGAGGTGCCTATTAGCTTTTCAAGTTTAGTCTAAAAAATAATAGTTAACTGTGGAACTCGCGTTTTTTCTCTTATAGAAAAAGAGGGAACCGTTCCCTCGAATTATTAGCTTCTCTTTGGTCGACATTAGCGGTGGGTAAACATCACGATAAGAGAAGTTTCGCGCAACAAGACCGAAAATACATTACCATGGAATTGAAATTGCTAATTATACGAGACACGACAACTACGTTGAATCTGCATCATGAATGTATTTTTAGTTACAGTCATATTCCAAAAGTTACTGGTTGTAGCAAATTTAGACGAAAGTGAGTCTTAATCTTTGGCAGGTTTTTACAAAACAATTAGCATTTGTAAGCTTCTCTTCGGAATTTACGCTTAAACAACCTCCGCTGAAAGAGTTGTTATTTAAAAATTAGCGGTGGATAAACATCACGATAACAGACGGCTTCGCGATTACACTGTAAATAAAAATGTAATAAAATTTGTTTTCCTATTTATTAATTTTTTTATATATATACTTTTTTGTGATACTTTCACGAGTGTTTCTGTTAACTTGGTAGAAACACAGAAAAGTTTTCTTCTTCTTCTACAATATAAAAAAGCAGGTGACTATAACCCGCTGCGCGATCTTGAATTTAAGATAATTTATACTTTAATGCCTTCTTTTTCGAAGGGGAATGAACTGCAAAACAAAAATATATTCGTATATTTCGATTATCAAAATTGTCGCCCAGTATTATGTCAGCAGCTTTTTTTCGAGTACTGTGTTTCTATCGGATTATGCAAGAAAGCCTTCTACAGGTAAGAGCACAAAAAAAACGAACAAATAAATAATAGAACAGATTTCTGTTGCCTGCGCAAATTGGCCTGCATTGCGGGTGGTTTTAAACAAACGGTAGCAACTTCCTCTAACATGCAATTTCAGTTACAGGCTAAAAAATCTAGGGAAGATCATTCGTCTCGCGCTAAGAAACCAACTATTTTAATGAAAAGCTTGGGCTATAAACATATGATACAAAGTATAATTATGTCCACTTCACATGATTGGAAAATTGAAGGAATTTAGTTGATAATTTGATAATTGAATTAATCCATATTTCGACGTTGTTTATAAGACTTAAAAGGATCGAGTGATTGTCCAAGAATTTACGGTAAGCACCTCAAGTTAACTGTAAGACATCTTTTCCAATGAAGAGGAAAATGCTCAGCAACCTTTAATGAAGTAAACACAGTCTTTTCTTTCCTTCTACTGTCAGTTTCGTTTTATATTTTAGAGGTAAAGCTGTTGGTTTAAGATTCATCTACCTTCCTGGTAAATTCTGACAATGCATCGTTTTTTAGAATTAATTGGTTATAAAGCACAAATGACTGTAGCATTTTATCACATCGCCTCCAAATCTAGGGTAGTCGGAGATCATCAGCGACAGTCTTGGCTCACGAATCAAAGGAAGACTTCAAAGTAACCCTTGATCATGCGAGAAGTAGATACGCTTGCTTAGATTTCCATAAATTGTCAAAATTGGACATAATGCCGTAACATTATCAGTTTAGGCAAGGCTGATTCTCTTTATTCGTATCGCATGTTCGTCGCTTGACAAGATAATGAGGTAGATAGAGCTATGGCGTTGACTATCCGTCAGACAGAATTGAAAGAATTTGATGCTCCTTCGAACAAATTAGTTATTATTACCGACAAACCTTCAATTATAGATCCGTTTCCCAAATTATCAAGAATCCTTTAACAGCCATCCTCAGACAAACTGAAGAAAACTTAAGTTAAGATACTATCTATAAAATACAAAGCAGGTACAAAGGAATTTTTTCAAACTCACCCCGCGCCCGAGTTGAACAAAGGATTACTGAAATCCATGACACGAAAACGAAAAGCAGAAAGACATTCATTCTTAACCTCTGATGGATATCTTCACGTAATAATAATCAGATAGAAGTCAATATTATATTGAATAATCACCAGTGATGTCTGGTCGAATTAAGCTCCAACAAAAGCTAACAACGACTAATGAAAGATGACTGAAATGGCTCACAGTTAAAACAACGCTTTGACGTCAGACGTAAGCCAATCATGGCACTTTTTTGCGTGACGGATGACTCAGCGGACCACAGTTCGTATATGCTTTAATTCTGTTCTAATTGCGCATTTTTAATGAGGAAAAGAGGATACGGTTATTTAATCAATTTATTTACCCAGGCTGGCTGAATATGTCTAAAGGATAGCTATTCTTGTGTAGATGTAAACTTTTTCTTTATTCGAAATAAAAGACATAGGCAAGCTAATTCACTCTCTTCAAGCGATATTAAGAGGGATTTTCTGCAGTTAAACCTTGGATCGCAAAAGAAAATAAACTTCAAAAATTCCGCTTTTTCTTATCGCAAATAACTACGCGCAAGGTGATTCAGTTTCAGGTTCTCGCTACTTCTTCTCATCGCATCATGATCAAGCCTCTTGATTGGTATACTTTCTTATGTTTGACGATATTTTTGTGAACTGGATGACTTATTAAGATAATATTGCTAATGATTTCCCTTTTTCAATCCGCGTGTTTTCCCTTAAATTATTTTATTCTACAATGAGAAATTCTAGATGTTGAATCACCACACTTGTTAAATAATATTGTGAGTTAAGGGTGCTCAAAAATCAATTAGGCTCGCGGCGAAAGATCTGGTCAGAGCTTTCTCATAACTCCTTAAAACGATGCATTTTTGGAATTTTTACCTTGATATGAAGTTCTCGTTGATAGTTCCAAGACAACACCACAGGCATCCCAAACTCACGATTCGAGGAATAGATCAAATATTAATGATCTATGTACGCGTTTCGAGTGAGACGTGACTGCCGTAAGTGCGCGGTGTTGTGTTACACATTGGGCCGTTGAGAATTGAGCGCTCTATAAGATTTGTATGGAATTTAAAATAACGAAGGATAAAATCGCTCCAGACTACGGCACAGCTTGAAATAAACATTAGCGACCTCTCCCGCGGGTGTGCATTTGTCAAGGGGGAGCGGTCGCTAATGTTGATTTCAAGCTCTGCCGTAGTCTGGAGGACAGTAGGGACTTTAAGCAACGACAACGCGGACGGCGACGGGAACGCCATAAGATCAGGGATAAGCCAAAAGGTCCACTGTGCATGATTGGCGGGAAACAGGTTGATCATGACGTTCTGCGTTAGGGCCGACGTGAGTGAAGCTCATTCTCCCTCACCATTGCTGACGTCATTACGGGACCACGTGAGATTGTGCGAGCAAGCTTACCTTCAATGTGCGACTTTGTTTGCCAGGACAAGACGTTAGTCGAGTCAAGAATATTTTATCTTCTTTTATAGCGTTTTTAGGCGAGAGCAATCTCTCGGTGCTGTTCTATTTGTTTAATTTTCGGGTGCAATTACCTGAATTAACGCTGCTTCCACGGCTATTTGGAAGCTAACCGCTAATTTTTACGCTACTTCGCAATCGAAGCAGTGTAATGGCGGGAAAAGATTCTGAGGGCAGGTCGCCTGTTGACGAGTCCCTCAAACATGTGGAGGAATCTCCTGAACTCAACCATAATCCTGAATCGAGGGAAAAGGACAAGCAATTAAAGAAGAAGGCTGAAGTTTCTCGCGAGAAGAGGAAAACAGCTTTTTAACCCAGCTCTTCAAAGACGACGTCCGTGGTGAAGAGCGACTTCATTGAAAGCATTAAAGCCTCAATCTCCCAGAGCATGGTTGAGGGCTTTCGACACATATCAAAGTCATTGTCTTCGGACATTGCAGAGGTTATCTCGAACGCCGGCAATCCATCTAAGCGTTCACATGACGATCCCTTATCTACAAGCGACTCGGAGGACGACCAAAGTCCTGCTCGAAAAGTCCCACGAGGCGCGAGCGCCACGGACAACGAGTCCGTTGACCTCTCTATAGATTTGCTCTTTCCTAAGGGTAGCGAAACGAGCAAGGACAGTGAGAAATCTGAGAAAACTGCCGAAAGCGATTTCTTAGGGTCCATTGCCGCTGAATACGATCTTGATGAGACATGTTCAAGTGATGTGGACCCAAAACTTGCCAAGATAATAAATAAAATGATCCGGACAAAGTTGTCGGATGATACGTTGAAAGAAAAACTTTCAAACTGCAGCAGACCTGGGAACTGCGAAAATGTAACAGGGACTAAAGTCAACCCTGAAGTCTGGTCTAAAATTAGATCAGGCACGAGGAGTCGAGATCTGAAGCTCCAAAGACTCCAAAACGTAATTTAGAAAGCAACGATCCCACTGGTCAAACTTGCAGATCAGTGTATGAAACGTGAAATTTCAACCTTGAAATTGTCAGATGAAAATGTTGCTCAAACCTTACTGGATGTCATTGCCTTGTTGGGCCATGCAAATTGTGAGCTCATTCAGAGACGACGAGACATGATCAGACCTGATATGAACAACCAGTATCAGCAAATTTGTGCTGAACGTGTTGGCTTTACTGATTTTTTGTTTGGGAATGACCTTCCAAAACAAATACAGGACATAAGTGCTACCAGCAGGGTTGGGCAAAAGCTACGAAATGGTACCAAGGCCAACGATAACCACCAACGCAAATCTCACTTTTCAAAAAACGGCCAAACTCACCGACCGCACCCCAAAAACTGGGGACAACGCTGGCAAAAGCCACTCACTCCATTCCGCAAACGGCAGGAGAAGGTGGAGCAAAAACACTAGCAATCCACAGTGTGTCGGTGAGTAAAGACTGTAAGTTAGTGGATTTAAAAACCCAACCTAGGATATTTAAAGCTGGAAGGATTAAAGGGTACTTGTTAAACTGGGGCAAACTTACAACAGGCCCATATATTTTAAATATGGTCAAAGGATGCAAAATTGATTTTGCCCAGCTCCCTCACCAGAGGCAGCCACCTTGCTAACACCAACTTAGTAACAAAGAAGTTGAGACAATCAGTGCTGAGATTGGAAAATTAGTCCTTAAAGGTGTTCTCTTAAAATCTTCACACGAGGAAGGTGAATTCTTGTCCACTGTCTTTTTGAGACGTAAAAAAGATGGAACTCATCGGATGATCCTCAACTTGAAAAAGTTGAATAAATTTGTGGCATACCATCATTTTAAGATGGAGTCATTAAAACATGTTATTAGCATGATCAGGCCAAACTGTTTCGTGGCATCTGTGGATCTCAAAGATGCATATTATTCAGTACCTATCCACCAAGATCATCAAAAATATCTAAAATTTGAGTGGCAAGGGCAGCTGTACCAGTTCACTTGC
>NW_028301563.1:7670000-7712500 GCF_042242905.1 Orbicella faveolata | reverse complement strand
TCAAAAATTAAACGCGCTTACCTGTAAGTGAAGTTTGATTGTGATTCTCCTGAGCCATTGCGTAGGAACGAAGGGATCACGTGCCCACCCATTTAGGTGTTGACTGAGCCATTGGCTCATTATCCCTACCCCTTTTTTGGGTCGGTGTTTACTCGACAATGTTAAAATTTGAAGGCAAGCTTGCTCGCGCAATCTCACGTGATCCCTTCGTTCCTACGCAATGGCTCAGCAGAATCACAATCAAACTTCACTTACAGGTAAGCTCGTTTAATTTTTGATTTCGCGTCGTCTGAGAACGTGAGTTTTCGCTTTCGTTTCCTCTGCTGTGTCAACGCTAAATAAATTCGTGTTACTAATTTCGAGGAACTTTCATGCTTGTTTTCTCTTGTTATGTGAGATATTTCATTTTAAAGGAGCGTCGAGAAATCTGAAGCGAACTCAAGCAAGTCGGCGAGCATGTGAGTACCGTGAAATATCTTTTTGAAAGCTTATGTAAATAAAGAAAGTAGCTTACTGGCCTTGAAACATTAAAAACAAACAACAAGAGGGTACTTTCTTGATTGCGGTGGGGTGGGGTCTTCCGGGCGCCACCGATACTGCAGGTCAGCAGCAGATATATTGGAATGATCACAATATGATGCTAATTACAGATGATACAGACTCCAGGTCAGAGTCTTCATCAAAAGTAAACATTTATTTACGAGTTTTGGAAATCACGCCCACCGCACTATTTTAGAATGTTTTCTCCCAAGTGCTGTTAACCGAATCATCGTTTTTCCTGAAAAAAGTAATAATCTCCAAAACCAAGGGGTGGCGGCGGGGTGGTTCCACTCTCCCCTAAAGGCCGTACACCTATGCTTAAAACAAATTGTTGTAACTAATGAATTTCAAGATTTTTCAATATCATGAATGTATTTTTTATATCCCGATGCTACACACATCTAATATTTTCCCGAAAGTGGCTCCAACATTCTCGGGCAGTTGAACTTTGACGGATCAACAATGTTTCATGCCCAAATATTTGTGAACAAGTTATGGTCATCTCAATGGCATAATAGGTTATGCCATAGCCACAGTATAAATCTGTTAAAAAAAAACCTCTTTATTTCAGCTTTAGGTGCTTATATCTCAGAAAGAGTACAAGCAGACAACATAGCCAGTTTTAAGGTAGCATTTTATTACTATATTCATACATTTTAAAGTGCCAGGAGTATTTTGCATAAGTTATTTTAAAATAGCGAAGGTCATGACGAGTTATTATCAAGGAGATTGAAATAATAATAATAATAAAAAAAGTATATATGAAATTTATTTCTAGAGCGGTTTACTCTACTAACTGTCTATGTAACTTTACAATACTAATTTTAAGTTAATTTTATTAAAGACAAATAAGAGGTGTACGGGTCGAACTATAGTCAAGTATTTCGTTATGTGATAATGACGCGCACGTGCTTAGTTTGAGCTAGCAGTGAAGAAATCAGCTTAAACAAAAGAAATGCTTAAATAGCATTTCCTCATCACGCTATAACTATTAGATAATGCTATTTCCATAAACTGCAACACTATTCACCTTTGTTGGTGAACTGCTGAATGATCGTTGCAATCAAGCACTCATTAAAGTCAGCAAATCAAATCTTTTCAGTAATTAGACTAAGCTAAAGCGAACAATACTCTTTAACCCTCCCCCACCCCCTCCTACTTAGGTGGTTATCTATGTAGGTACATTAACAAATTTTATACTAGATTAAAACTTTTTTTTTTTATTTCTTGTTTTTCTTTTTAAATTCCCAATACTACAGCGCAAATACCATGCATTATAATTTACCGCCTTATCTTAAATTAGCGAGCAAATATACGAGAGAGTGCACGTGAGGGAAAACATTTCCCCTCTGAAAAATGTCATCGTAACCATGGTTGCATGAGATAAAAACGACATAAAAACACAGACAATATAACAAAAAAAAAAAAAAAAAAAAAAATCCGAAGACAAGGACGTAAAAGAAAAACAAGCAAACGTTAGCAAAATGTAACACACATCAAGGTTAAGAAAGAGACATGATAACAAGGAAACGAACAAACACACAAATAAGCGAGGTAACGCAACGAAACACGAGACACACTAGTAAATAAACGACCAATTATTATTATTATTATAAATAAAGTTTGTTATTATTATTATTATTAGTATTATTAGTATTATTATTTTATTATAACAATAATTTTATTTAAAAATCATCGAATAGTTACAAAACAATAATATTTGAAAAAATTATTAAGTTAATATGCTAGACCTTTCACCTCGCTTTCTTCCAATAATAAGCGGTGTTCCTTCACTTTCATCTAGTCTTTCAGCCATTACGTTATAATGGGGAGAGTTAAAACGGCAGACTACTCAAAATTGCTGCAGACCATTTTGACTCTCTTCTCAGCAGACTGTTTATAAACAAAGAATTAAACAAACAATCAAACAAACAAACAACTAACTAAGAAAAGAAGACCAAGGAAAACAAACGTCCGGCAAACACGTCTAAAAATAGTCATCGATATCTGGCTTAACAGTAAGGCCATTTGTAACTGCATTAGTCAGTGCCACAGTAACGGAAGGGACACGCCCTGATATCAAAGAACCTGTAGATATAGTAGGAGGTGCAGTTCTTTACTTCAACGGGGCCTCCCTTGGCGCAGCCTCCGTGAAACGTAGTAATACAGACTTGTCTTTTGACTGTACCCTCAGCCACTGTAGGATGACCATCACTCAACCAGGCAGAGGAGGGCGCACCACATTTTCCAGTCCCTGGGGATGTAGTTACCATTTTTGTGTCTGCAGCTCCTTGGAAACGGTACCAGCATTTCCAAGAGAGGGTTGCGTCACATTTGCCATCATCTGTTGCATCGTAATCATATTTTCTTTCTGCATCTGTCAGACTTTGGTAATGGTGACATACATCAACTAGAAAAATAAATGTACGTAAGTAATCGACGATTATCGTTTGAATTACTTATGCACAATACTATATGCGCTAAAAATAACAACAACAACAACAACAACAACAAAACAGGTATCACAAGTTGACAAGTATATCAGTGAAATAAATAAAGATATGAATAGTAACTGAAGGCCAGTGCAATCTCAAAGTATTTTCAAATATCGTGAATCCTTAATTACTCGAGCCTTTATAGGATTACTCGATTATAGTATAAATGAGAAAGCGTACGAACGCGCGCACATTAATAAATACGTTTTGTGGTGCATATCAAAAATAACGATAAATTGGCCTGCCATCAGCCAATCACAACGGATCGCGAGTTATGTCACAGTCATATAATGATATCAATAAATCATAATTAATACATGATTAAACGTTCATAACGATCTTTAGTCAATACACACAGGTTTTGCGTTCCTTTTGATAAGCCATTTCAAACTTTTTCAGAACCAAAAAAAGGATAAAATAATAAATGCAACCACACTTCGTAAATCACAGTCTAGTTCGTTTTCACACGTACGGCCTCATCAAAATTAGAAAGTTCTCGAAATCACTGTCACTAGCGGAAGGCTTTTGTTTTAACAGAGTATTTCCTATGAGACACCCTAATTCAACACGCGTCCATCCACATCCCAGCTGTGCAAGTGTAGTGAGGTCCTGTCAAACAGCCTTCTCGACTGACAGCACAACCGAGTTTTCGTCCACCGAGTTTTCTTCCACCGAGTCTTCTGCTGTTCGTCAAAATAACAGTGTGGTGCTGGCTCACGACAAGACTGGAGTCCGTCTTCAGCAATTGCACTGTGCACACAATGTGAACATCATTTTCAACAATCCAAACCCCGCTACTTAACTTCTGGCCTTTGACCTTCACCAACCTAACCTGTTTACTAGTACTTGAGTATTTTGACTTTGTTCGTCAACATTTTCACGGGCTAGTTTTGCAATCGCAAAAATAAGGTCTCGTAAAGTACTAAAATCGCAAAATTTTAGTGGAACACGGTTCTTCTTTGATCTTCGACAATCGTTACGAGCATTTGGGTTTCTTGACGGACTTACTTTAGAAATCGTATTTGCTACAGCGCGCTTTCGACTCCTAGTCAAGAGGTCTTGGTTCAAGTCTGGTCGGGGTCATTATGTTCTTGGACACTTTACTCTCAGAATGCCTCTCATTATCCGAGGCCCGGTTGCCGATTAAAGTTAATCCAAGTCTACAACAAATTTTGACCACTATGATGACGCATATCGTTATCGATAAGAGTACAGACAACGTTAAACCACATTCGATCGTTTTGTTTTGTTTTGTTTTTTTGTTTTTTGTTTTTTTTTTTTTTTTACCACAATATCAACCTTAAAGAAAATGTTTTTTTTTTTTTTTTTTCCAGAGCTCGAGCTGGAAAAGGCATTGCGTGACACATTGACGCGAGCAGCGTTGTCTGCACTCTTATCGACAACGGCAAATTAGCCAATCAGATTGCGAGATTAAAAGCAATTGCGGTTGAATATCTTTTCCGAAAGGAGAACAGTTTTCCAAGAGCGTAGCTTGAAGAAAACTGTGAGCTTTTGAGGAACAGATAATGTCCAAGGACAAAAATGCGAGCATATTTTCGCCCCAAATGGAGGCTATTGTGTTTATTATCCTTCAAATATTTTTCGCAAAACTAGTAATTTATAAAATTAGGGAATTTCACTCGGATAGTCTCCGCTTTTTGCTAGGGAATATTCAGTAACGTGATAAATTTACTTTTAGACTAATCGTGTGCGAGCGAAAATATTTGATGGCTGATAAACTGAGATATTCGAGAGTGTCAAAGTAGATAAGTGGGCCAAAAAAGTTTCACATGAATCCTAGACTCAAAGGAACTGGTGAATTTGTGGTGGACGATAATTCGTTTCTTTAAAACTCAGAAAGTTTCAAAAGTTGATAGCCGAAATTCTACTTCTTTCATCTTCTTTCGATTCATCTTTTCTTTACTGCGTCTCCCTGCTTGGCTTCCTAGAGATGACTCTCATTAAGAACTCAGACATTATTTTAACCATAAAAACCCTAAATACCTCAGCTCGCCCCGTGTCTCATATGTCTGTCTCCTTGCTTCAGGCCACCCTCAATATCCAACCCGAGGAAAGAGGTCACAGGTTTTTAAATCTTTAAAAGAATATAGGACATACAAGCAGGGAGATTGGGGCGGGTTGGGCTGAAGGGGTGAATGCGACCCGCTCGACAAGTTCTTTTCGAAATTTTGAATAGATATTTACCTAAACCTTGGAAGCTCTTCCTGCCAAAACCTTTTTAAACACATTGCTAATAAGCGCACCTGTTTGACAGTTTTCCCCGATAAACCCATCTTTACAGTTGCAGGTGTATCCGTTAATGCCGTCGATGCAGGTTCCACCGTTTTTACAAGGATTACTTGCACAGTCGTCAATGTCTATAGAATTGAACGGAATAGTTAACATGTTCGAACACGAAATGTAAAGTAAAGTCCATCTCACCTTCAGGTACCGTCCAACTACTTAAGGAAAGATGTCGGTGTTAAGACTCGTAGAGAATACATGTAGGTAGGGTGGAAGGCTATGGATCCATCACGCTCCTCAGTGTTGTTTTGGTTGCAATATTAAAAGGTGTTTAACTGTTGGTTTGACGACCGTGTTGGGCATTTTAACCCATGCTGTTTAGTTTCTTTTTCTCTTCTGTTTCATGCTGTTATTTGCAAGTTTCAAAACATTTTAAAATAACTTTATTTAAATTGGACAAGAAGGTAGATCCACCATGGATGCCACTAGCTTATTGTGCACCGTTTGCAATGTTTTAACGACGACAGTGTAGGAGATATCTGTTTTGGAACCTCTGCTGCCTAATGCTCGATGTTTAGCTATGCTCGTGTTAATTGACAGCTAACTGCACGATGTTAAGAGTACTGCAGCTAGTCATAATATTTGAGATATCTTTTATACTTACTTTGCTTGCAGTTTTCGCCTTTAAAACCAGGACTGCACACACATCGATATTTCTTACTTGTTAAACCGGACAGACAAGTTGCGTTGTTTTGGCACTTCTCCTGGTTCTTTCCACAATGATTCTAAATCAAAGTAACCAAAAATAGTTAGCTTATTCTTACTAATTTTGGCGAAAATTTCGGAGCTGCATTTCGCGATTGCAGGAAAAAAATTCACAAGCAGATTTAATTTCACGGCTTTCCCATTGCTTTAATCTCCCAGTTCCTTATCCGAGGACCTCGTTTCCCTAGAAGTAGTCTGCAAGTAGAAAATTTAATTTGATGACTGTACTTAAGGGGTTTTGGCGAATTTACAAGCTGAAGATAACGGTGAATCGGAGGAAGAGAGCTAATTGTTTGAAAACTAGACCATATAAGGAGTGAACATTTTTACGGAAAAATAATCGACAATTACCAACGAACCCGCGACTAAATATCATTTAAAATTAGCCAAGGATTATTTCTGACATAGTCTGAGTTAAAGTTCCCATATTTTTTCGCGCTGTCAGTTTTTTCTCGAGCATTAATTTTCGTGATTTTTCCCGAATTTTAAGACTCGCAAAAAACGCTCGCGAAATTAATTATGGTAATAAATTTACGAAGTCAAGCAATTGTCTCATCAACTGTTATTTGACCTTTGTCGACGTACTTTTGCAAAATTTAATGTTTTTTTCTTAAGACCGTATCCTCAAGTCGCGAAATAAAACCTCGCGAAATTAAGACCCGGCGAGGTCAAGTGGGAATGAGGTATCTTCGAATGACACGATACAGTTCTTCTTTACTTTTTAAACTGAAATTCTGTTACCCGACAAAAGGCGGAAGAAAAGGAGGTATTATTACATAAAAAACGAGTGTGATCTAAGCAATTTGTGATAAAATACTGGGATATTTTGGGTGCATCGCCTAAAAATGCCTACCAAAATTTACATGAAACCTTTAACGACAACGACTCTTTAGCCTAAAGAGTATTTTGTTGCAGCACAGTATCTTATATCGATCGCAATATTCTAAAATGGATTGGCAGCTAGCTCGAGAGACTTTGCTCAGAAGGCTGACGGTGTTTATACTGGAACGATGCTACTCGTGTTTGAAACAAAATAAGTCTCCTTATAAATTTCTGTTTATCAACAGACTGCAATAATCAAAGCAAAAGGTTGCAATCAGCTGGCCAAACTGTGTCATGAGCCATGGGATTATTCGTTACATATTTATATACTGGTTGGATATGTACAGGTCAGTATTATCGTACCATTGTATTCTCTCTTTCATTTTCTATGTTTAAACAATTGACTTTTGCCTTTCCCCCGCCCCCCGCCCCCCACCCTTCCTCCCCGCTCCCCCCTTCCTCCCCGCTCCCCCCCCCCCCCTCCCGAACCCCTTCCTCCCGGCAAGGATTACTTGTGTTCTCTTCTCAGACCCCGCTTTTTTTTTCTGGCTTCAGGCCTGCTTGCTCTCGTTACTTGTTCAAGCCCGAAACGTTTGTGAGTGAGGGCTTCCGGTGGTAATATACAGTTTAACAAAGTAATTGAGAGCGCAAAGTTAAAAATTTCATAGTTGCTTACTTCGGCGCCACGATAGTAGTAAAGCTGGTCGTCCTTCAGATTCCCGTCATGCTCCATGTGAGTGGAGTTATTCAGCTCACATTCATGTGTTCCGTCAGGATCTTTGTTCCTAATATTAAGACTGACACAGTTTGCATCCAGGTAGCAACGGTATTCACACTCGTCCAAGTCATTGACAATCATAGTTTTTATCCAGTGGTTCACTAAACGTTTCTCAGCATAGTAGGCTGGAAAGTACAGCTCACGTCCTCCATCTGAAATAAATATAAACATGTTTATCTGAAGAGCTTATAATAAATAGACGAAAATTTAAAACAGGCTTTTAAAGTCTGGAACAAAAATCAATAGGCAAACAATTTAAAAAGAACAGACTTATTGAGGAATGAGTGATGAGGGGTTATTTAGATAGTATCGTTTATAAACATGCAGTATATCTTTATTTCGATTTACTCTGACCTCCACGCACAAGATTAATTTTTCGCCAGACCTTTGTCTAAACAAATCGGTGAAACTATAATTTCTAAATGGTTCGTTATTGTTGTGATACCAAATGTAAAATAACTTTCTGAAAGGGGAGTTAAAAGTGTAGTCGTAATTTTGTCTCCCGCTTGCTAAGTCTTGTAAGGATCCGAGATAACTGCATGATGTATTTCAGAGTTTACCTTTCAGTGTCATCGCTTTTTATGAGGAATTTATGACAAAATCTGATAGTAAATCGAGAAATTTCAGTTTCTAGTGGACCAGAATAAGTTTTAGGTACTTTTCAGTCCCATTTACATTTTCTTAAAGCCAAAGATAGTATTAAATAGTTGCCTTGAGTAACATTGAGAACATTTTATTTGTAAAAACTAGAGAAAATAAATTTCAAAGTTCAAAGAAATAGTGCAAACGCAGGTAAAATTTTATCATAAGTTTCATTTCACCAGTACTTTCAAGTGTTTTTTCGATATGTGCTGTTGTTAGAAATCATTTATTTTTCAGAAGAATTTTAAATTAGTCAAACAGAAGTTTGCAACACGATGTAAATAATAAGTGTATGTCCACATGTTACTCGTACCTCAGGTGAATTCCTGAGGTACGACGCTGATGGTTAAATCGTTTACTTAGTGTTTGAATGAAATTGCAAACTACAAATATTTTGAAGACTGGACACCTCGAAGCGTAATTTAGTGAAAATTAGCGAAGAACGTAAAAAGGTCTAAAACTTAAAATCGATTTTTAAAGTGCGAGTGACGGCCGGTTTGTTTTTTAATCTTTCCCTTGCCCATATCAAACGTAAATTCTCCTCTGTAAGCATCACATATTTCTCAGTTACTATCTTGTGAGAATTTGGTGGTATATCAATATGATATCCACGTTGTTTTTACCACCTGTCTATTCGGACAGCCTATTGATATTCTAACAATAGAGAGTGCTGATCACGCTTTTCAAATTTAGGTTAAAAAATTAGTAGTCGTGAAACCCGAAATTTCGCTCTACTGCAGAAGAAGGAACCGTCCCCTTGAAATATTAGCTTTTGTGGACTGATACGTCAGATCAAGTCTTATGGAAAATTTCCTTGCTACAAGACCGAAATTAGATTGCCTTAAATTTGCAAATGGCTAATTAATACAAGACACGACGTCTACGTTGGATTTACATCATCATCGGTTTTAACCTTTGGCAAGTTTTTACAAAATAATTCCCATTTAATTCCATAACAATTTTACTATTGCGTCTAGACCCCGGCAAACTTCTCTTTAGAATTTGCGGTTAAACAACTTCTGCTAAGAGTATTGTCATTTCAAATTAGCGGTGGGTAATGATGAGAATCACGGCAATTTTAAAATTCTGTATTCCTATCGATTTTTTTTTTTTTTTATGTATTTTTCTGATACTTTCACGAGTGTTTCTGTAACTTGGTCCTGAACCACAGAAACAATTTGCAACATTATCACTATCTGGGCCAAGTCTTCTTTATTAAAACTTTCCTGAAATCACCAAAAAATGCTTTATGTAATATATCTAGTTTCAAGTTTCCTTGGGCGCTTATCACTCCTTAAATTAAGCACTTTAAGACTCTTTCGGTTGCGCACTTTAACACTCCTTAACTTACGCACTTTCAGACTCCTTCAATTGCGCACTTTAACATTCCCTGAATTTCGCACTTTAAGACTCCCTAAATAGCACACCTCAAGACTCCTTAAATTTCGCACTTTAAGACTCCTTAAATAGCACACTTCGAGACTCCTAAACTTGAGACTCCTGAAATTGCGCATTTTAAAACTTCTCGAATTGCGCAGTTTAAGATTCCTTAAATTGCGCGTTTCAGCCTCCTTAAATTGTGCACTTTAAGACTCCTGACATTGCGCACTTTAAGACTCCTGAAATTTCCCACTTTAAGACTCCTGAAATTACGCATTTTACGACGCCTTAAATTGTGCACTTTAGGACTCCTTAACCTGCGCTCTTTAAGACTCCTTAAATAGTGCATTTTAAGACTCCTTGAATTGCGCACTTTAAGACTGTTTAAATAGCGCACTTTAAGACTTCTTAAGTTACGCACTTTAAGATTACTTAAACAGCGCACTTTAACACTCCTTAAATAGCACGATTTAAGACTCCTTAAATTGTGCAGTTTAAGGCTTCTTATGTTACGCACATTAAGAGTAGCTTCGTCTAAATATC
The DNA here is from genome assembly GCF_042242905.1 of Orbicella faveolata. Taxonomy (NCBI): domain Eukaryota; kingdom Metazoa; phylum Cnidaria; class Anthozoa; order Scleractinia; family Merulinidae; genus Orbicella; species Orbicella faveolata. Next base: position 7,702,291 of record NW_028301563.1, on the reverse strand, counting down.
AACTAGACTTGGAAATAGCGAAAAAATCGAATTTCTTCAAACTCGCCCAGAATGAAGCCCTACGGGTACTAGTTACAAAAATATTGTTTTAAGCTCGATAAATCAAAAATTATTTTTTTTCCGCAATTTTTTCGTTTCGATGCCCCAAATCGGCCAAAATCCATCGAAAATGAGCGGCATATTCAGAGGCTCGTAAACTCAAAAGTAAAAATCTTCATTACAATCTGATTACACGTCGTATTTGTACTTCCTTTCTTGTCTATTTAGAGCTAAATAGATCGTGATTTGATTGGAACAAAAATATTTGATGAATTTTCTAAATTAACGACCCAAGACAGCTTTACAAGAGGTCTACATTTAGCCTATTTTCAAATGCTAAAAAGGCGTTCTGGTACACGGCTTTTCCCAAAACGCCTAGTTTGGTCTGAAAGAGCATTGTTTCTTCTTCAAATCAGTGAAATAAAATTTTTGGGTAAATAAAATCGCGAGCGCTGAGATAGCGAACTAAATGCAGCACTTCTTCCTGAAAACGTGACCTTTGACCCAAGTGTAACGAAACCGATTACTGCAAGAAAACCCGGAAGAAAAGCAAACGCTTCGTTATTTTGAAACAATTTCTAGGGATATCTCTCCGAAACCATGATTGCAAGAAACTATTTCCAGATATGAAATCTTCCAGGGTCAAAAAAGGAGCTAAAGGGCGCATTTTGACACAATAACTTTGTTTGCTGAGAATTGAATTGAAGTCAATTCCAGTGAAATTTGCAAACTTGAAGTATGTTAGCCGATACTTACCTGAATATTTATATTTATAGAAGAGTCGTCTTCTTGGATTAACCTTCAAAAGAAGCTGGACCCAGATCTGGAAACCTCTAAAAGAAGAAATGTTTAATGTTCCGTGACCTGCCCGCTGCTATAAATTCCATGCAGATGCCAACCGCATGTTTGTCGTAAAACCAACTGAACTCCACTGACAGTTTCCATGTGCAACCCCAAAATAGACAATCCCCAAAAATGTAAAGTGAAATTGGCTGTCTTCAAGAACAATTAGAAGCTAGAGTCAAGTTCCATTACGTTTTAAAAGTGCTTGATTTTACTTTGTTCACTCAGTAGTTACTGTCACTTTCGAATACTGTGTAGTATCGGTCACGCCAAAACACTGCAGACCGTGCAGACTGAGTAAGTTTCCCATACAAAGTCTCGTACGCGTTTGTCTTTTGAATCAAGAGTCAAATATTGCGCTTGTGCAGCCTTTGCATAAATGACAAACTTTCAGATATATTTAACACTATTTTGTAACTAGACCCAAAAAAAGGAGTCACAATGAAAAGCCCAAACAAGTGTCTGCAGTCTGCACGGTCTGCACTGTTTTGACGTGACCGATTCGCGGTATTCGAACGTGATAGTAGTGAACAAAGTCGACGCACACAAATAAAATCAAGCACTTTTAAAACGTAATGGAACTTGACTCTAGCTTCTAACTGTTCATGAAGACAGCCAATTTCACTTTACATTTTTGGGGATTGTTTATTTTGGGGTTGCACATGGAAACTGTCAGTGGAGTTCAGTTGGTTTTACGACAAACATGCAGTTGGCATCTGCATGGAATTTATAGCAGCGGGCAGGTCACGGAACATTAAACATTTCTTCTTGTAGAGGTTTCCAAATCTGGGTCCAGCTTCTTTTGAAGGTTAATCCAAGAAGACGACTCTTCTATAAATATAAATATTCAGGTAAGTATCGGCTAACATACTTCAAGTTTGCAAATTTCACTGGAATTGACTTCAATTCAATTCTCAGCAAACAAAGTTATTGTGTCAAAATGCGCCCTTTAGCTCCTTTTTTGACCCTGGAAGATTTCATATCTGGAAATAGTTTCTTGCAATCATGGTTTCGGAGAGATATCCCTAGAAATTGTTTCAAAATAACGAAGCGTTTGCTTTTCTTCCGGGTTTTCTTGCAGTAATCGGTTTCGTTACACTTGGGTCAAAGGTCACGTTTTCAGGAAGAAGTGCTGCATTTAGTTCGCTATCTCAGCGCTCGCGATTTTATTTACCCAAAAATTTTATTTCACTGATTTGAAGAAGAAACAATGCTCTTTCAGACCAAACTAGGCGTTTTGGGAAAAGCCGTGTACCAGAACGCCTTTTTAGCATTTGAAAATAGGCTAAATGTAGACCTCTTGTAAAGCTGTCTTGGGTCGTTAATTTAGAAAATTCATCAAATATTTTTGTTCCAATCAAATCACGATCTATTTAGCTCTAAATAGACAAGAAAGGAAGTACAAATACGACGTGTAATCAGATTGTAATGAAGATTTTTACTTTTGAGTTTACGAGCCTCTGAATATGCCGCTCATTTTCGATGGATTTTGGCCGATTTGGGGCATCGAAACGAAAAAATTGCGGAAAAAAAATAATTTTTGATTTATCGAGCTTAAAACAATATTTTTGTAACTAGTACCCGTAGGGCTTCATTCTGGGCGAGTTTGAAGAAATTCGATTTTTTCGCTATTTCCAAGTCTAGTTGATATTTAGACGAAGCTGCTCTTAAGACTCCTGAAATCGCGCAATTTAAGACTCCTAAAATTGCGCAATTTAAGACTCCTAAAATTGCGCAATTTAAGACTCCTTAATTTGCGCAATTAAACACTTCTTAAATTACGCACTTTAAGACTCCTAAAATTGCGCACTTTAACACAACTTAAATAGCGCTCTTAAACACTCTTTGAATTGCGCACTTTAAGACTTCTTAAATTGCGCACTTTAAGACTCCTTTTATAGCGCAGTTTAAGACTCCTTAAATCGTGCACTTTAAAGCTCCTTTAATTACGCACATTAAGGCTTTTGAAATTTCGCAATTTAAGGCTCCTTAATTTCTGCAATTAAATGAGATTTTACTGTCACGCCAGTAAAATATAGTTAATGGAGCGTGACGTACGTTCTGAATGAGCCGTTCATGGCGGCATCACTTTCTATAGAGCTAGTGAGCAGTTATATTCCAAAGGTCAACAAACTGTAAGCGTTATTGTAGCTAAACCTAAAACATTGCAGCTTTGTTATCTTCTGAACGTTATAACGTACCATAGCATTGGTGCAAAGCATTAAAGCACTATTCATGTTTAAGATGTTACACGTGTTAGGGTAAGCTGTTCGGTAGTACAGCCTTTTCTACTGGCTTACAAGCAGACGAACGTCTCCGTATAAAAGCTCGGAAAACTGTTCGGAGTCCATTCTGAGTTCGTCTAAGCAACGTAGCTATTACTTATTGTAAATCTATCGTTTAATTTTTGTAAACCTTCCATGGCTCGCTCTCGCCGCTCGTCGAATACTGCTCGGGTCGCTACCAGAAGTGAGGACCTATCGAAGCTATCCAGCGAGGTCCTCAAACTTCGTCTTCAATCGCTGAATTTGCCCATAACAGGCTCCAAAGTGCAACTCCTCGCCCGGCTCAAGCGAGCATCGACGGGAAAGGCCAGTCAATCCAAACGAAGACCTGGTCGGCCTCAACGCACTCGTCATACGGCGAACAAAACATCCACACAACAGCCGTCCACTACAGCCAGTGAAATCGACGCCACTCAAGGCCGGAGTCTCAGCATTCCGGAGGACAGCGCCCTCTCCGACCGCGCCTCGTTGTCTTCTATTGAGGACATGCTGCAGTCAGATACAGAGGAAGATCTCTTCCATACTAATCACTCTACTGATCAAAGAGACGCCCTCAGTCCAGCGCAGCGTTCTGCCATTGAGGACATTGTATCCCGGTCCGTACACAGCGCTCTGGACGCCGTTCGTACAAACAGCGCCTTCAGCCCAACGCCCTCCAGCCAAACTCTCGCAGCTTCGGGCATGGCGTCTCCTTTGGGTCTGTCGAGGCCAGTGGACCGTGATATGGAGGACAAAATACTCCGGGGTGAGTACGTTGATCTTGTCTTACTCTTACCTGACAACTTGTATCAGTCCCAGGCCCCTGAAATTCAGCTCCGCTTAGACGACTCGTCCTCAGGTCCCCTGGGTTCCCCGGTCACCATGGTTAGGAAAAGAAAACCCGTTATAGACTCTTTTCAGAAGTGGCTGGAGGCCTACATGGTGTACATGTTGGTCATTGTAACTGCCTATCCAAGACGGGCCCTTGAGCTGATTAAGTACCAGCAGATAATTAGTCGCGCGGTAACTAAATTCAAGGGTCTTGCTTGGCTTTCCTACGACCAGCAATTTCGTCGCCGTGCCTCTTCCAATTTGTCCCTTCAGTGGGACAAAGTAGACCTGGAGTTATGGACGGTAACCTTCTCGGGCCTAGCTAAGCCCCATTGCGGTATCTGCTCGAGTCCCTATCACGCTGAAGATGTGTGTCCTTCCGCTGACCCCTACAGAAAACAGCGTCGTTCCCAGACGGTGTACTTTGACTTCAACAAGTCCTCTGGGTGCCGGCGCCGAAACTGCAGCTACCCGCACGTGTGCCGCCGCTGCTACTCAAACGGCCACACCGTCCAAGACTGCCCTCAGCAACAATCCAGTGGCCAAGCCCGGAACGCGGGAGTCCCCAGACCCAGTGAGCGAAGCAAGAAGTAAAGTGGAGCAGCAAAGGCGTCATCAGAAGCCATTAGTATCCTCACCTATTGACATTTATCGCTTAGATTTAGAATTAACCGATCACCTAGATCGTAATTTTGTCTTTAATTTGCTAAGTACGCTTAAAGAAGGCGCTCGTATTGGTTATTGTGGGCCGCGTTCAGCCCGGATTTCCCCCAACCTTACATCTGCGACGCAGCACCCTGATGTAGTTTCTGCCAACCTGCAAAAGGAAGTGAACTTAGGACGGGTAGCCGGTCCCTATCCTGCCCCTCCCTTAGCAAATTTCCAGTGTCATCCAGTGGGAGTTACTCCTAAAAAACACTCAAATGACTGGCGAACTATCTATCACCTCTCCTACCCACAGGGAAATAGTATAAATGACCACATTGCCAAGGATCCCTATTCCCTGAGCTATGTTCGGGTAGACGATGCAATTCATATCCTCCAGTCCCTGGGAAAGGGAGCCTTTATGGCTAAGACTGATCTTAAATCAGCCTTTCGCCTTATACCAATCCACCCCGAAGACTGGAACTTACTGGATATTTTGTGGAAATCTCAATACTATGTGGACATGTACTTACCCTTCGGGCTTCGCAGTGCCCCGTTCATTTTTAATCAGCTCTCCGATGGGCTCGAGTGGATCCTAAAACATAACTATGGTCTCCAGCGGGTCATTCACATCCTGGACGACTTCTTCATCGCTGAAAGTTCTAGATTAGCTTGTCTTACTAGCTTCAGAACTCTTTTACGGGTATTCATGTCACTTAGGGCCCCGGTGGTAGCGTCCAAGACCATAGGCCCCTCCCAAGAAATAGAATTTATGGGGATCGTTTTAGATAGCATTCGCATGGAGGCCCGCTTACCCCAGGACAAACTTTCCAGGACTTATGACTTGCTGACATCCTTTAAGAAACGCCGCTCCGTGCGCCTGGTTGAGTTACAATCACTCATTGGTACTCTCCAGTTTGCATGTAAAGTGGTAGTCCCCGGCAGGACTTTCCTTCAACGCGCCATTAATTTAACTAAGGGTGTCCCTAGTCGTTTTCATCACATCAGGCTTAACAGGGAGTTCTTTAGGGACCTCGATATGTGGAAAGTTTTCCTCTCCAAATGGAACGGGCGCTCCCTTTTTCTTGAGTCCAGCACTACCCCTACTCCAGACCTAGAGCTCTACACTGACGCAGCGGGCTCCGTGGGGTTCGGCGGTTATTTTCAGGGAAAGTGGTTTCAAGGACACTGGCCTCCCCTTATGCTTTTGAACCGAGAGCGGGGTATAAGCATTGAGTGGCAAGAACTCTTCCCCATCGTTGTTGCCTGCGCTATATGGCACCCACTTTTCACGGGAAAACGTCTGCAGTTTTGGTGTGATAATGAATCAGTGGTATCTATCATAAATTCGGGGCATTCAAAAGCTCCCCTTATCATGGAACTGGTCAGAAAGCTTGTTCTCCTATCCATGGAACATAATTTTCTTGTACGGGCCCGTCATCTCCCTGGGGTTTCAAATGAGATTGCTGATGCCCTCTCCTGCTTTCAGATGCAGCGTTTCTGGGCCCTCGCACCCGATGCCGACCAGATTCCTTGTACCATCCCGCCTTCACTAATGACCCTTTGAGAGAGGAAGTGCTCACCTACGCTTCTTGGGGTCTTTCCAAGAACACAAATCGAGCCTACAGCTGTGGGGAAAAACGCTTTTTACAATTCTGCCTGATGAATCGTCTCCTAGGTCCAGACGGGGATGTCCTACCCGCCTGCGAGGGTACTCTTATTTATTTTGCCTCCTATCTCGCTAGAACGGTGCGTCATAGCACAATTAAACTCTATTTAGCAGCTGTTCGCAACCTCCATATCACTGCTGGGTATAGTGACCCTCTGAAGGGCAAGCTTCTTCTCCACAAGGTTTTACGCGGTATTCTGCGCTACCAAGGCGAACAGCGTATTCGCCGTCAACCGGTTACCCCTCAGGTTCTCTCGGCAATCCGTCCTGTTCTGCAATCATGGCTTAGCCCCCGGGATTTCTCCATGATCTGGGCCGCTTTCAATTTAGCCTTTTTCGCCTTCCTGCGATGCAGTGAATTTACCTACAACGGTGTTCGCAAATTTAGACCGCTTTTTGATCTTTCTACTGATTGTATAGCCTTTCATCCAACCCTGGCATGCCCGCAGCGCATGACGGTGCAGCTAAAATCTTCAAAAACAGATGTTTACAGGCGAGGGCAATCTCTCACCATCGCTCGCACTTCGTCCACCCTTTGCGCGGTCTCGGCTATGCGAGAGTACTTTCTCTTAGCACGGCCGCAACAGGGTCCCTTATTTTACTTCCAGTCAGGTAATTTGCTTACTCGGGGAGCGGTTTCGCACCTTCTACGGGACAGTTCGAGGGTCGCAGGTCTTCCTTACCAGAGTCTCAAGGGCTATAGCTTCCGCATAGGTGCTGCGTCGGTTGCCGCTGCTGCCGGCTTGCCAGACTGGCTTATTAAAGTCGTGAGTCGCTGGTCCTCAGACTGTTACCAGCTTTATATAAGAACTCCTCAATCTACATTAGAGTCAGTAGCTCCCAGGGTGGCTAACATTGTTGAACGTTTCTCGCCGAACTAGCTTCTCACCGGCTTCCATGGCTTGGGGGGATGCATTGCCTTGCATGCATCAGTGGCGGTTAAGTCTGCGAAGCGACCTCCCCCAAGCTTGTTGTTTTTTCATCGCCTTTGAACATCGCTTGCTAACCGATACTCTTGTCCGATCCAGCACGTGCTGTCTGTCATTCAGCTCGTAGTGCTGGGGAGATAAGTGAGGTTGTTTTGTCACGCTATCGCCGGAAGTCGCATGGGCTAACCAAACGCAAGGCAGTGTTCCCCCATTAACGCCATCACGAGTTGTTTGTATTTGAGTAATAGCTCTGGTTCAATCGCAAGTCGCCACGGTTAACTTACTTTCGCTAGGAACAACGACATTAAACACTCCTTAAATTACGCAAAATTGTGCACTTTAACAATCCTTAAATTGCGCATTTAGGACTCCTTAAATTGTGCACAATAAGACTCCTTAAATCGCACACCATAACACTCCTTAAATTGCGCGCTTTAACACTCCTTAAATTTCCTCTTGTTATAATACATATACAAGCAGCTGACTATTACCCACTGCACGATCTTGAATTCACGTTAATTTATACTATGTTTTAAATTCCTTTTCCTCGGGAAAAAAAGCAAGAAAATGAAGAAAAATCAAAATATGAATTCTCTTTACTCGTGCCATCACAATGTCAACAGCACTTTCTCGGGTTCTGTGTTTGTATCGCATTATACAAGGAAGGCTTGTACATGAACGAACACCAAACCGAACAAAGAAATATCAGATCAGAGTTCTTTTGTCTGCTCAAAATTTGCCTGGCTTGTGGGTGGTTTTTGAGAAACAGCAGCAACTTCCTCTGAGATCTTTGTGAGTTTCGATCTACAGGCCAAAAGTTGCAGAGTTGATTGTTCTACTCGCGCTAGGAAACGGACTGTTTTAATGAAAAGCATGAGCCGTATATACATGTATCACAAAGTAAAATCACGTTAAAACACAATATAAGAAAATTGAAGTAATTTGAATTTGGTAAACATGGCTGATGCACGTATCTTATACATGATATGGTATTCAGATGACGCACGTATCTCATACAGGATATTGTTTATTAGACTTAAAAAGATCGAGTGACTGTCCAAGGATTTACAGTAAGCACCTCCAGTTAACTGTTAGACACATTTTCCAATGAAGAGGAAAATGCTCAGCATTAACCTTTAATCAAGTAAACATGGTTTCTTCAAACTGTTGTCATTTGCCTTTTTATGTATTAGAGGTAAAGCTAGTTTAAGATTTGTCTCACTTCCTCGTTTTACATGCTGACAATGCGGCACTTTTTGGAATTATTTAACTGGTTATGAAGACAAACGCGTGTAGCATTCTATCACATCGCTTCCAAATCTACGGCTAATCAGAGATCATCAGCGAATGTCTTGGTTCCCGATTCAACCGGTGGACTACAGACTAACCCTGGATCACAAAGAGAAGTAGATAGGCTTGCTTACATATCACTTAATTTTCAAAAGACTATTGTGACAATATCAGTTTATGCTACGCTTGATTTTCTTTATTCTCGTCATACGTCCGCGCTTGCCAGGATTAATGCGGTACAGAGAGATACGGCACTGACTCAGTGTAAGACAGAATGGAAACAATGTGATGCCTATTCGAACATATTAGTCTAAGTATAATTTCCGATTAAAGATTCGTTTCCCAAATTATCAAGAATCCTTTAACAGCCATCTTTAACCAAACTGGGGAACACTGACTTAGAAATAAAGATAGCATCTATGAAATACAAAGGAGGTAAAGAGGAAATTTTTTAAACTCACCCTGCGCCCGAGTTGGACAAGGGATTACTGAAATCCATGACACGAGAACGAAAAGCAGAGAGAAACTCATTCTTAACCTGCGGCGGATGTCTCCACTTAATAAGACTCAGATACAAGTCAATACAGTATTGAATAATCACCAGTGATGTCTTGTCGAATTAAGCTCCAGCAAAAGCTATCAACGACTAATGTAAGATGGCATGACATGGCTTAAAGTTAAAACAGTGCCCAGATAACAGACGTAAACCAATCATGTTACTTATTCGCTTGACAAGAGACTGCACTCCACAAAGTACATATAAACTTTCTGCTCTGATTATGCATTTTTAATGAGTAAATAGAATACGGTTCTTCAGTTAATTTATTTACCTACATGTAGGTTGGTTAAATACATTTGAAGGAGAACCACTCTACTGAAAGTCTGAGTTTTAGTTGTTTTGTTTTGTTTATTTTTGCTTTTTATCGAAATAAAAGGCATGGTTAAGGTCGTTACGCTAATTCACTGTCCTCAAGCGTTGATTGAATAAATTATCTGCAGTTAAACGTCAGATCAATGAAGAAAATAAATTTCTCAAATTTCGGTTTTCCTTCTAAGAAATAACATTCTTTCTTAAACTGAACGCAACGATGATTCAGTTTCATATTTCCGCTATTTAGTCTTGCATCTAGATATTTTATTGTTATACTTTCATTTGTTTGAATGTTATTTTTTTTTTTGAACATCATATATAGTTTATTGAGACGGTAACCTTCCTTAATGATATCCCTTTTTCATCCCGCGTGTTTGCCCTTAAATTTGTACATTCTACAATGAGAAAGTGTACATGTTGAATACCCAGACATGTGAAAGACTATTGGGAGAGAAAGCTACTCAAGAATCAATAAAGTAAACGACGACAGATTTCCTAATCAGAGTTTACACTTCCTACCAATGCCTTAAAACTTTAAATTTATGCAATTTTGCCCCTTGATATCAAGTTTCTGCTGATAGTTCCAAGACATCACTTGTTCCATTAAAGTAATTGAAAATTATCCCTTGTCTCATGCAAAAGGCTATAATTCCTTCTTCCCAAAAATCTTTGGAGTCTCCAACAAGCAAACAACGAGAAAGATAGAGATTTTAAAATACAAGCACTTTAGATTTACGTGTGTTAATGGAAAAGTGTTCATCATTCGACCAGTTGTTTGTTTGCACAGTTTGACGCCGTCGTGTTTCGAGGAGTTTACATTTCTATTTAAAGACGATTCGCTCAAAGGCTGTTAGAAATACATAATAAAACACGCAACCAAACTTACTAAAGTGCAGTTCATAGAAGGTCCATATTCTAAAGGAAATTAACACTCATGTTAATTGAGGTATTTGAAGTTAACGTGACCTAAATTAAGGCGAATTGAGGTAAATACGCAACAGATGTGTTTAGTTTGCCCACCATCATGTAAGTTAATTAAGCTGACTATTCTACCAAAGCTAAGAGACATTTTATTTTTGCTTTATGAAAAGTGCGAACCTTGCCTGCTAAATAAACGTTTGTTGAACTTAAATCTGCAATTAATTGAAATATCACCAAATACATTTACAACCCTATCACAAATTGGTGTAGAATGGCGACTTAAACTAATCCCGAAATTATCGAAATAAAGGCTACTTAGAACTTAATGTTTACAAATACAAGGAAAATAAAGCAGCACTTCCAGTAGAGGTTTCTCTTTCGTGAATATTCAAGCGCTTAATGCAAGGAAGAAGATGTCCAGTGAGTCCATGACATGTACAATGTAGCTTGCTAATCCCGAAATTATGAAAAGCGTTTAATGAACAATTTATGTTTAACATTTGTAAGGAAAATAAAGAAGCTGTTCCAGTAGAGAACCTTTGTTCTCTCTTGAAAGATGAAGAATTTATAAAGTTAGATTAGACGTGTGGAAAACTACATGATTGAAATACTTATTAAATCATGAGCATTCTCGTTAAGATGTTTTAACTACATGTAAAGAAGATGATTACGGTAAAAGTGACATACATCTGCCTGATATTCAAGCAGTTTCTCCCAACTGCTATGTGTGAAAATGTATGTCAGTAAACTACTGAGGAGAACAGCATATGGTTGAGTAAAACTATATTAAAAAAAAAATGCATGTCGGCAAATTTGAAAAAGAGTTATGAAGTTTTAGCTTCACCACGCTTCTCAAAGCTGGGTTTACGTCGATGGGTTTTCAACACCCTAGTGCTAGTTTTATGCTTTTCTATTTGCGTCGAATGGAAGGAAAAAAGCTTTTAGCGATAATAAAGCTTTTGTTTTGACGAGCATGACACATCTTGCAGAAAAGTTCAGTACAGACCTCAAACTCCGTTTAGTTATATAATGTTAATGAGGCTCATGTTTTTCTATATGATGTTGTTTTTTAAACAGGAAAGGCCAGGAAAACGCCATTCTTGTTTACTTTGAGAAGCCTTTCAAGTAGGCAGCAATTTTTTTCACTTCATAGGCACTTTAAAGGCAACGCAGCTTGCAAATTTTAGCAAGTAATTTAAGCATACATGAACATTTGGTTGCTTGCAAGCAAGCTTGTGGCTTAGCTCATCTGTTGTTAGGAGACGTTCAAATTAATGGTAAAATTTAGCTAATTTATTGGCAGCTCCTACTCGTCTCAATATATTCGTTCGTTCGTTCATTCCGCATTCGTTCATTTAGAAGAGATGATATTGCGGTGGCAAACAAGGTGTACGTACTTAAGAAACTCCGCGTACGAAAACTTCAAGATCATTTGACGTTTTTTTTCTTTTTCTTCTTTGGAACGAAAATGTCAGAGAAAATAGCTTACTGGTCTTGAATTATGACCTGCTTGTTAAAAGTTAATTTTGGGAAGATATTTAAAACAGTCGCACAGAAGTTTGCAATACCATGTAAATAATCTAGGTACATTTTTTTTTTTATTTGTTACTCGAACTTCTGGTGCATTCCTTCTTTATACCACATTGGACAGTGATGTTGGGACACTGGGCACCTCGAAGTCGTAATTAAGTGGCAATAAGGGAAGAACGTAAATTGAAGTCGACTTTTAAAAGTGCGAGGGGCGACATGTTTTTTTATTTAAATCTATCCGTCCCCGAGATGAAGCGTAAATTCTCACTACTAATCATCATACATTTATTAGTAATTGTCCTTGTGAGGATTTGGTGTTACATCAATATAATATCCACCTTGTTCTTGCCACCTGTCTATGCAGACAGCATATTAATATTCTGATAAGAAAAGAGGTGCCTATTAGCTTTTCAAGTTTTGTTCAAAAAATAATAGGTTTAGAACTCGCGTTTTTCCCAGTTCATACTGAGAAAAAGGAGGAACCGTTCCTTCGAATTGTTAGCTTCTGTTTGGTCGACTATTAGGGCTGAGTATTTTTTAAGAAGAAGTTTCGTGCAACAAGACAGAAAATAGATTGCCAAGGAAATTGCTAATTATACGGACACGAAAACTTTGTTAAATCTGCATCATGAACGTATTTTTTTAGGTACAGTTGTATGTATGGCAAATTTAAACGACAGTGGGTCTTCATCTTTGGCAGGATTGGCTTTAATTCTGTAATATTTTTACCCTTGCGTCAAGACCTCTTGCGTCAACCTCCGCTGAGAGAGTTCTTTCAAATTAGCGGTAGGTAAACATCATGATCAGAGCCATTTTCTTCATTACACTGTTAATAAGAATATAATAAAATTTGATGTTCCTATTTAGTTTCTTTTTATACACTTTTTTCGGATACTTTCGCGAGATTTTTTTCGAGTTATGTGTTTCTATCGGATTATGGAAGTAAACCTTCTTACAAGTACGAGCTGAAAAACCGAACAAATAAATAATAGAACAGATTTCTGTTGCTTGTGCAAATTGGCCTGCATTGCGGGTGGTTTTAAACAAACGGTAGCAAATTAACTTCCTCTAGCATGCAATTTGAATTACAGGCTAAGAAAAGGTAGGGAACATTATGCTTCTTTCGCTAAGAAACCAACTATTTTAATTCAAAGCATCGATTATATACATATGATACAAAGTAAAATTATGTTCACATCACAAGATAAGAAAATTAAAGTAATTTGATAATTTGATAACTGAATTAATCCAATTGCGACATTGTTTACAAGACTTAAAAGGATCGAGTGATTGTTCAAGGATTTACGGTAAGCACCTCAAGTTAACTGTTAGACACTTTTCCAATGAAGAGGAAAATACTCAGCATCGACCTTTTATCAAGTAAACAGTTTTTTTTTTTGTTGTTTTTTTTTTCTACTGCTGTCGGTTTCGTTTCATATTTTACTGGTAAAGCTGCTGACTTAAGAGCCGTTTCACTTCTTCGTTCTAGATTTTGACAATGCATCATTTTTTTAGAATGAATTGGTTATGAGCACAACTGCGTGTAGCATTTTATCACATCACTTCCAAATCTACGGCTAATCGGAGATCATCAGCGACCGTCTTGGCTCCCGATTCAAACAAAAGACTTAAAACTATAACCCTTGATCTCGAAGAGAAGCAGAGGGCCTGCTAAGGTATCATTTTTAGTGATAACAATGGGGTGACAGGCCTACACAACTCCTATCCACGTGTAATAGCCGCTTTGAGAGTTTTGCTCGAACTAGTATATCTTTGAGGATCTGCCCCTTTTGTATTGTACGATAGGGGGATCTTTGAATATTTCGCTAAACAATACTCCTGTTTTTAGGAGGATATTTCACCAGAGTAGAGCCGTTAGAGGTCGTAGGTCTGCGTGGCTTCCGCTGTTATCCGCGTGTAATTTGTTGAGTTTGACACCTCTGTTTTTGGCCACGTGTTACTTTTTTTGGCTCATTTGATTGCAAGATATGTTTTAAGCTCTCTGAATGTTAGCTCTGGAGGAACAAAGTTTGAAATATTCCCTGAGCATGTTGGTTACTTGCATTTTGTATTATTACGCCGGGCCCAGCTGTTTGATTTACTGTTGCAAGTTATGCTGCTTGTTATCACGGGTGTCATATTTATCTTTGTCCGGCTTCGCCAGAGATAGCTGTAGCTTGCCTTGTTGAAAGCTATGAGTCTGTATTAGAGAGACGTTCTTATGCTTCTTGCATCAATTTCATCGAGCTTTTTGTCCTTCCAGTATGTTCTTCCTGGAACTGCAAATGTAGATGTTCACGCGCAAGTCTGTGGACTGTTTTGCGTGTTGTTTATGATATTGTGTGGTTTTGTTCAGGCAAAAGCTCTGAATTTAGGAGTTCTTCCTATGATTGTTCATCCAGCTCCACGTTGTGGTTGTCATTGCTTTTATTTGCGATGTTGTCAGGTTTTCTTGAGACTGTTAATAGTCCCTCTTTTGTTAGAAGGCTCGTAGCCTTGTAGATCAGGCAAGACCGCGATTTCGATCCTTCTGGATCTCATCAATTGCCGATAACATGGAGTGGTAGAGACCAATGCTCGGTAACACTCCGCACCTGGCATATTTTTTTGGTATTATATACTCGTTCGGCGGATCGATAATTCTTGATTGTGATTGGTAGTTTTGCCACTAGCGAATGGTGGGCATAAAGTCTTCGATCCTATTGTACCGGCTTAACACTGTGTTTTCTATGATGGCTATAACGCTTATTTTTCCAGCATGTGTGATTTGAAAATATTCCATTACAAAATTGGTCAGAATATCTTGACATTAACAGTCTGTGCTACGCTTGATTTTCTTTATTCTCATCACATGTCCGCACTTGACAAGATTAATACGGTGCGGCGGAGAGATATGGCGCTGACTTTGCGTAAGACCGAATAGAAAGGGTTTGATGGGAATTCGAACAAATTAGGTATAATTTCTGCCTATCGATTCGTTTTCCAAATTATCAAGAATCCTTCAACAGCCATCTTTAGCTAAACTGAAGAAAACTTAATGAAGATACTATCTATATAAATTACAAAGCAGGTAAATAGTACATTTTCAAACTCACCCTGCGCTCGAGTTGGACAGAGGATTACTGAAATCCATGGCACGAAAACGAAAAGCAGAGAACACTAATTCTTAAATTGCGACGGATGTCTTTATCTAATCACTCTCAGATAGAAGTCAATATAATATCGAATAATCACCAGTGATGTCTAGTCGAATTATGCTGAAACAAAAGCTAACAACGACTAATGAAAGATGGCATGATATGACTCACAGTTAAAACAACGCTTTGATGTCAGACATAAGCCAATCATGTCACTTTTTCGCATGACGGACGACTCAGCAGACCACAGCTCGTATATGTTTTAATTCTGTTCTAATTGCACATTTGTAATGAGGAAAGAGGATACTGTTGTTTAATTAATTCGTTTACCAAGGTTGGCTGGATATGTCTAAAGGATAGCCATTCTTGTGTAAATGTGAACTTTTTCTTTATTCGAAATAAAAGACATAGGTAAGCTAATTCACTGTCTTCAAGCGAGATTAAAAGGGACTTTCTGCAGTTAAACTTTGGATCCCAGAAGAAAACAAACTTCAAAAATTCCGGTTTTACTTATCGCAAATAACTACGCGCAAGATGACTCAGCTTCAGATTCTCGCTATTTCTTCTCATCGCATCAAGCTTCTTGGATGGTATACTCTCATTAGTACCATATCCTCACTGCATACTCATTACCTCATTGCATAAGATTAAGTTATGGGAAGAGTCCGCGACTGATGAGGCAGTAGGCATGCAACGAGGATATGAGGAAATAGGAGCTTGGTCAACCGCCACCAGGGGAGATTGGCGGATCGCAAAAGACGACTGTCTTTGTAGAGTACAGGACGAAAAGACCACGCTTCAAGCGGACATGCAGACCAAATATAAACTCCAAATGGCGCAAAGCATTACCGACGCCACCAGCACGGGCGAAAACGGGGGAATGTTATGGAATAATAGCATGTTTTGCAATGAGCTAATTAATTATGCAGTGAGAATAGTTTGAATATTATTTTTGTGAACTGTATGGCTTATCAAGTTGGTATCGTTAATGATTTCCCTTTTTCATCCGGCGCGTTGTACCTGAATATATTTCATTTCAAATGATAAATTCTCGCTGTTGAATACCTAGAGGAGTTACGGAATATTGGGAGTAAAAGGTGCTCAAAATCAATAAGGTTTACAACGCAAGATCTTCTAGTCAGAGCTTACACTTTTTCATAATATCATAAAACTATTGCAATTTTGCTCCTTGACATCAGGTGTCTGTTGATAATTCCCAGACAGCACTTGTTCCCTTAAAATAATCCAAAATTATACCTTTTTCCATGTAACATGATGACCTTGTCCCCTTGTTCCCGAAAATGTCTTTAAGTCTCCAATAGGCGAAGAAAGCGGAAGATAAAGATTGTCAAGTAGACGTAGTTTAGCTAAACCACACGTTGTCAATACAGAAGAAATTGTGATGATTATGCGACCAGTGTTTATATTCACAGTTTGACTTCTTCATTCTTAAAATAGTTCATGTTTTTATTGAAGAAGAATTCGCGAAAGGGTTGTGAGAGAAACAGAGCACTGTCAGGGCTAGAGACAAATTGAGGTAGAGGGAAGATGCTGCGGCCCTATATGCCACGTGGCATGCAGTGGACAGTTATTAGTTATGTAGTTTACGGGGCAGGTCGATGCCGTTGCCCGGAGTGTGGCCGTCACCATGTCAAAAGGTGTGAGTTGGGGCGTTCAACGTATGTGTGAGCCAGTACAGCCAGTCAGTCATTCACCAGTTGCCTGGCACTAAGATGGACCACATTTCTGTAAACGTTGTTGTAGGCCTCCATCGGTCAGGGTTGACCATGGGTAGCATCCTAGTTGTCTGCTTGGCTGGAGCACCGGTGTCTGTGGCTGTGGAGGCCGATGCGGGAGTGACAGTCTCTGTTGCAGAGGCTGCATTTGTGTTCTGTCTCTGGTCTGTCGAGGCTGTTGCTTTGTTTTCTGCGGACCCGCCTCTCTGTGTTGGCGTGTTAGCTTCTCCTCCCCTGATTTGAGGTGTTTGGTCAGGGCTTCTCTCTACTTGGACCGGTTGGACCGGTATGTAAACGTGCTACCACTATAAACCCTTCACCAGACACACCCATAAAACGAAGAGGATTCAGTTAATTTAGTTTTCATCTGCAATCATGGACAAAAGTCTTGAGAAAAATTTGCGCTCTTGGCGCTTTTGCACACACGCCAGACAACAGTCGCGAGCGAAAACAACTTTACCTGCTCAGCCTCCCCCCTCTCCCACCCTACCTACAATGTGTAATTTCGCCTGAGTTTTAACATTGTATTTAGTAGGGAGGAGAGAATAGCAACGTCTCTTTAAAAGAATTGCAGTGCTTTTTCAAACTTCAGTGTAAAAGATAAAAGAGAAACACGGACAAGCACGTCGAATTAAATCAGTCTCCCAAGGGCTTTTGTCCACATTGCAATTCTTGATTTGTTTTATAACGGTTTGCAGTCCTTATTTTCCTAAATGCTTGGTTCCAGACCTCGCACCAGTTGACCGCGTACTTAAATTTTAATACGGCCGCCACACAACGCAAAATACGAGCGATGAAGATAAGCTTACATTTCTCTTCAAATCTTAAATTTGCTAACTCTGAGAAAAAAAGATTACGGCCCATCCGATTGATACGGTGTTGTCGTTTTAATTTCTTATACAGTGAAAAAAAAATCGTTATGAATAAATCTAAGCGTCGCCTTAGAAGTGCAAAGACGAGGGAACAATGCACTTGTAAAAACGGTCCACTGCATTTCAGATCGGAAAACAGTTTCCCTAAAACTTCGCCCATTGAACTGTCTTGGGCCATAAGTAGAAGTAATAATTGTAGTCAGACAGCCTTTCTCACTGGAGGCGGCATCGAATATATATTCCCGAAAAGGGATTTATAATTCCGAAAACTCTATCAGATTGTAAATATATATAGTGAAAATTTTTATGAAACATTTTGTGTCTCCAAGCCTTTAATTTGGAGCCAGAAAATGGATGTAACGCGTCCGGCAACTCATAGTTGTGTAATTTTGAAGAAAATACTATAAGTTGTTCCTCGTGAAATTGAACCCTGAATTCTCGAGCTAAGTATTCAAAGAGGCCACAACAATTTTAGCGTTGTCTAAAGTTTTGTTGGTTGCGAAGAAAAAGACTATCTGATATCGTGTCGTTTTAGTAGGACAGTTTTGACTGGCGCTCGTACTGTGGGCTTAGTCTCCGTATGCAAAATTAACAACAGGGAACGAGAACGCTACTAATCAGAAGTTTTTAAAATGAGCAAAACAATAGCTATACACGTGCGTTATAATTCTTTGTACATTTCTTTGCCGCCCTCTACAAAACAAGAAATTGAAATAACCAAGTTCTGCGTAGCCTGAGGGACGGAATCAACGACGGCTAATTTATGGTATTTCCATTTGAACTTGAAAGCTGTCATTGCATATTTAGCGTGAGCAGGTTTTTAGAGCCATTGGCGAACTGAGCAGATCTAAACAATTGGGAATTTCGCTGGTAAACAATAAGCTCAGTTTTGACCAAGCATCGTCTTCGGCGTTGCCCTCGTCGTTGTTGGTAAAGCTATTTAGGGAGCTTTAGCCATGACGACAGCGACGCCGAGGACGATGCCTTGTAGAAAATGTATTTATATTTTATCTTCGAATGTTGCAACTGTGTAAATCTGTTCAGTACGGCTATCGGTCTAAAATCTTGCTCAGGACAAACATGCACCGACAGCTTTCAATTCCTAAAGAAGGTACGAAAAATTGGCCATTTCACGTCGCTGTTTTGTAGAGAACGGCAAAGAAATGTACACAGATTTATAAGAGCCGCCGCATATTAGCCGATTTTTTGTCGGCCGACAAAATATCTTCACTTGTCGGCTAGTGTGCGGTGAATTTAGACAAGTCTGCAACAAGATCGGGGCTTGTCAGGCAATTTTATCTGACAATGCGAGATCTAAAAACAATTTGTCGGGCCTTTTCGGCTAGTGTGCAGTGGACGAAGACAATTTGACGGGGCTCGCGCGCGCCTCAACCAAGTAGAAAATGTCATGAGAGTCACGTCGGCGTAAGAGGCGCCATCTTGATTTTAAATGACTCAGCCCCAAGCCTCGGCTGGTGTGCGGGAAGCTGATGGTCCGACAAATTTTAACCCGATTTGACCGCGACAAAAAATTTGCAGTTCAACAACAAAAAATCGGCTAGTGTGCGGCAGCCTTAACGCAAGTGCACAGCATGATTTTTTTCGTCATTAAACCTTTTGTTTTGGTGACGCCCTCGTTGCCGTCGCCGTCGTGCTTTGCCAAAGCTCCCTATAATAATAAATATTTTGTTTAGGGACGTTTCCATTGTAGTTGTCCTCGTGGTTTTTTAAACTCTTTAATGGATAGCTAACGAAGCTATAATCACCTCATATCCAACAAGCGCGATTGAAGTAATTGTTTTATTAAAAATAGCCCCCACAATAATATAGAAAACCAAAGTAAAATGAAAATAAAAACGACCCAAACAATTACGCTTGCGCTTGGCATATTTGTAGAGCTGGGTGTAATGGCTCTTGTTGTCTAATCACCCTGCAGTGAAACGAAACCAAAATAATTTCTAACGTAGTACAAGTAAGAAAGGAGGGATATAGGAGGGAGCATCTTGTTTATTGATCAAATATAAACAGCCCTAGCATAGTTTATTGTTACAAACATAAGCGGCCCCAGGATACTTATTAATACAACAAGTGTACTAAACAAAAAAAAATTACTAAAAACAAAATTTCCAGAATGAATTGAGCAAAAACGGAGACGCCGTCGAGTGACAACTCCTAACGGACAAACTTCTTAAATATCAGCTTTTTAGCATAATTACGTAGCCTGCACACAAACGAATCTACATCCTGGTCCACTACTAACAACGCGAACAACTATGATGGATAACCCTATGAAAACTCTTGAATTGCAGTAAACACTGATCGAGATTTTAATAATTGCGCGCGTATATATACATACATACCGACTTACAATTTGACCGGTCCGGCTGGGCAGATCTGACTATATCATTAAACGCGATATAATTTCCGCCAGCCATTTTCCCCCACTAAGCCGACCAGTCAGTCAGACCGCTATGTAGGTCAGAATCTAGTGTGCTTATGTGCCCGCTATTCATCTACAATAACTTAACAGTGTTGTAATGTAGATACCTGAATCACTCATATTTGTATATATCGAAACTCAATTAAACTAGTAACTATAGTTTATTAAGAATGTTTTACTTCCTACATGCAAATGCTGCGTGTGTACACAAAAAAAACTATTAGGGAGTAAGTTTAAATAACCACGACGGCAACGCCGAGTACAACGTCGATTTAAAAAAAGAAAAAAAATTATTATTTTTTATTCTACCTACGAATTTCGCGGTACTGTAAAGTTATTTACTTTGTTTATCACTGTCAAAACTGTCACGAAACTGAATCTGGGACACAGCGATAAATTTGAAATAGATATTTAAAAAATTAGCCGTCGTGGTTCACGTTACAACAATACAATACAATAACTTTATTCATATAGCGAGTATATAAAAAGTTCTATATCGCTTTACAGTCATGAAAATAAAACTAAACACGTTCCCCAGACAACGCAGAATTTAGTCATTTCACGTTGTTGTTTTCAGAGGACGGTAAAGAAATGTACCAAGAATTATAACGCACGGGCACAGTCATTGTTCTGCTCATTAAACCTTTTTGTTTAGCGACGTACCCGGTGCCGTTGCCGTCGTGGTTTTCTTAAACTCCCTATTTAACTGAGTAAGACCGTTGATTGAAGTATTAGTAGATCTAGACCCCTTCAAAATCTGTTTTCAGTGAGTTTTCCGGAAATGCTTCGTGTTCAATGATGTGCCTTTTTACTGAAAACGTATAAAAAGCTGCACGTCCACGCTACTATTTTCGTAGCACATTTCTCGTCCACACAAATTCACGCTAAAACGCTCCAAGAGGTTAATATGTGAAGAGTATTGTAAACACACAACCATAATCTGCGCCCACGATGTTATGTGAATGGCGTCAGCATTTTCGAAAGGATCTGTTTTCGCTGTCCACACTAATGCGATTGATACTGGCCAGTTTTTAATTCATGTCGCAACGTCACGCGACGTGACACATCGAGCGGGGGCGCTAAGTGAGACATATGAGCAAGTGCGGCTTGGTACCGGTTGCATTAACTTCACCTGCAGTTTACTCTCTTAATGGCCGGTGACCCCCTCTTTTCTTTTCATAGATCGCTTCAATAGCTGACTTTCTCCGAAGTTGAACAAAACACAGAAAAAAATCCGTAAGTGAGAAGTGGCAAATATTTGGCCTTTTTTTCCTCTCGAACGACCAAAGTTTTGTTCGAAGGAAAGACAGCAGCTGTGTTGAATTGAGTACGTTCGTTTATCTGATCTAAAGTTCACTAATGTAGCTTATTTTGTTGCTGATAGTCACACGCTAAATTGTTTAAAATAACAGAAGCTTCTTAAACACAGTAACTCGCGTTTGCCCAAAAAAACACGGGCAATTTTTTCTATTTAAAAAATGAATTAGATTATGAGCTCAAAATATCCAGCATAATCCAGTCCATAATTTAATTGTTTTAGTATAAATTCTCTTGCCGATCATAAAGTTATCTAAATCCTCTACACTGACACTTGGAAAACGCAAAGAAGCGGTCGCCATTTTGTTAACAACCCCACACGACTAGGCTACTTTTTATCTGCATAATACATAGTCGATAGCTTAGCCAACAAGAGGATGGCATCGGTGATGCTAATAGCTAGATTTTTACTAATTCTCAATTGTACCTTTTGAAAGGAAAAAAGGATATTGTTCTTGATCCAATGCTATAAATCTAAAACTGATACAAAGCTCCATACAAACTCTCACAGTACTCTCTGGATACCTATTTAGTTTGTGTGCTTGGTTTAGTCAGTCCCACAGTAGCGGAGAGGACATGCAGGGGTAAGAAACAACTTGTAGACAAAGTAGGAACTACATTTTTTTATGTGGATGATTTGGTGTCTGGGGCAACCTTGCCACCAGAAGGCGTAACAGAAGAGAACATAAAAGTCTGTTTTAGGTTGCAAGATGTTGTAACTGATTGTTGCCCTGTTTTGTGTAACATTCAACCATCCAGGATATTGAGTGTGACATCTAAAGGTTTGTGGACACTCGGTTGGTAATCTTGTCCCTGCAGCTCCTTGAAAACGATACCAGGCGCCATCGCTGGACAGCGATTCAGTACTGTTTCATAATAGATCCGAATATTCTGTATATTTAATATTTCTATCAGAGCTGTTAAGGATTTGCTATTGATGACATGGATCGACTAAAGGAAAAAACAAACACCAAAAAAAAAAAAAAAAAAAAAAAAAGATAGAGTGAGTTGAGTTGCTCTATGCATAAACTGTGAATTGCATTTCGTCATCGCATGTACAGCTTGTTTCTTATTTAATTTTGATGTTATAAAAGAATTGGTTCATAGCGGAGCTTCATCTCTCGAAGCGCACCAGACAAGCACCATGGTTAGAGATTTTTAGTACACCATCAAGCCGAGAAAATTTGGTTATAACGTCACCGTAAGAGCAAGCGAGCGTCCGTCCCTACAGATATTGCGGGAGAAAATCTCTTTTTCTGTTTTGATGAGCATGCCACATCTTGCATAGAAGTTCAATACAAGCCTCGAGCTTCGTTTTGTTATGACGTTCGTTTTGTTTCTGTATGATTTTGTAGAACAGGCTCCCGGCTGGCTGGGGACCGTGACGACAGGGCAAATTAAAAGACGGAAGGCTTAAAATAAGCGTGTAAAGGTGTGGAGTGTTCAAGACGCACATGATGGCATGAAAGACTGCATGAAAGATGAGGCGCATTGTACTTATATCAGTAAAACACAAACTTAAAAATTAATTTGTTTCTTTGAATGGTTACAGCACAAACTGTTATCATATTTGCTGAATGTAAGCACCCTAACCTTTTTCTCAGCTATTTTAAGCATTTTATAATATGCTGGTTTTGAAATTCTGGTGGTACATCAAAATAATATCGCCCATTTGACGATTGTTTTTATTCTCATCAAAGTTTTATGCGTCATTGCATGGATTTCTTAAGAAGAAATTAGATTTTGATCACTCTTGTAAAGGGCTGGAAGGCGAGAAGTAAGCGATTTTAGACTCGTTAAAACGTTCTGTTCATTACAATTGCGTGGTCTGTCAACCGAAAGCCGCGTTAGAAATACGTAAGCTAATTGGCCGTTCTTATTTAAAGGCAAACGCAGATCACAATTTTTAGCATGCATTTTATTTTTTGAACAGTTGGTTGCTTGTAGGCAAACTTGTTGCTTCGCTCATCTTCAGTTAGGTGACGTTCAAATTTATTGTTTAAATTTATCGTTCCTTCGTTCCTTTGTTCCGTTTTTTTTTTTTTTTAGAGAATTCAAAATGGCCCTTTTGGAGCCACCGAAAAAACGAAAAGTCTTGGTCTTTGTTAACCGTGATTCTTTAGTCATTGTTTTGTTGATGGGAATTGGGAATATAAATAATATCCTTATCGTGCATCTTCACGATACTCATTTGACCAAATAGTATGTTTTTGAAAGCAGAATACCACAGGTCCTTCATATTATACGAGGTTTTTTTGGCAAGGCAAATGTCAGAAAAAGTAGCTAACAAGCCTGCAAACCTTGAAAACAAACAAAAAGAGGGTTCTCTGCCGGGAGTCTGAAAGGCCACTGACCACAGTGGGGTCTTTCGGGCGCCAACGATATTTCAAGTCAGCAGCAGATATACTGAACTGATACATGTCATAATACTAGTTACCGAAGATGCAGACTCGAGGTCAGCGTCTTTATTAAAAGTAACTAGAAATTTTATTAACGAGTTTTGGAAATCAAGCCCCCGCACTATTTTGAAATGTTTTCTCCCAAGTGCTGTTACCCGAGACATCCTGATATTACACACATGTAATATTTTCTCTTAGGTGGCTTAAACAGTCTGCAGCAGTTGAACTTTGACAGATAAATAATGCCACTTGTGAAAATGATGGAATCACACAAATGCCCAATTATTGGTGAACGAGTTGTGGTCTTCTTCATGGCATAGTAGGTTACCATAGCCAAAGTATGTATCCGTTAAAAAGGTACCCTCAGTATTTACTTTAAATGCTTATCTCTCAGAAAGGGTACAAAAAGACAACACAGCGAGGTTTAAGGTTGCATGTTATTCACAGTGTTGTACATTTTGAAGCGCCAGGAGTATTTTTCACAACATCTTTTAAAACATTATAGGTCATGACTACTTACTTTTATAAGGAGATTGAGATTATAAGAAAAAAAAAATCCCTAGAGCGCTTTACTCCACTAATTGTCTATGGCTCTTGACAAGACTAAATTTAATTATTATTAGTATTATTATTATTATTATTATTATTATTATTATTTTTATGCTTTTTAATGACAGGTGTAAGGGTCGAACTATAGTCAAATCTTTTGTAAAGTGATAATGACGCCCGCGTGCTTAGTCTGAGCTACTCGTGAAGAAATCAGCTTAAACAAAAGAAATGCTTAAATAACAATTCCTCATCATTCTATGAATATTAAATAGTGTTATTTCCTAAACTGCTACACCGAAGTAAACACTATTCACCTTTAATTTATTGGTGAAGTGAATTATCATTGCAACCAAGCACTTCATTGAAGTGAAAAAATCCATCCTTTTCACTAAATTTAGCCTAAGCTAAAGTGGACGATACTCTTTTAACCCTTACCCACCCCCTCCTACATAGGTACTCCCCGATATACACTATGAAAACTCTTAAAATGACTTAAATCTCTTTCTATTTACTGTTTTTCTTTCTAAATTTCAAACACTATAGCACAAATACCATTCATTATCTAAAATTAGCTAATAAATATATGAGAGAGTTACGGACAAAAATCTCCTTTTAGAAAACTCTTTGTAACCATGGTTACACGAGATAAAAACCACATAAATTAAACCAAACAGAAAAAAGGAAACAAGAAAACGAATGAAAGAAGGACGAACATATAGGACTGCAAACTACCACACAGACAATAAAACAACAAAACCAAAAAGAAAAACAACTTTATCTAAAACGAAACAAACGAAAAAGAAAAGCAATCTATAGAAGAAACATAAAAGTAAAGAGAGAGATATGAAAACAAGGAAACAAACAAAAAAATGTTTCTTGGGCGGTTCCTATAACCTGTCTAATTGTAACCTGTCTTACAAAGAGTCACACGATGAGACACTGTAGTCACGGAGGAACCGCCCAAAAAACATTCTTTGGTACAATCCACCTTTCAGCAAGAATGTCAAAACAAATGTAGGAAAGTGCTTCCTTTCTCTTAATGATTAACACTTCCCTAAATCAAACCCACTTCACAAGATTTTCAACCAAAACACGCTTAAATTGAGTTATAGCTGCATGAGTAACACCAAAACCATTATATCCAACCACAACAAAGCTCAAATTAATAAATCTGATCCCACCAATGATAGCAGTTGTAACTGCCGAAACTCGAGCATGTGCCCCATGGACGGAAAATGCAACGACCAAAATCTGATTTACCAATGCGAAGTCACGACATCAACTTCAAGAGAGACATACATTGGTCTTTGCGATACATCTTTTAAGTTGAGATACAGAAACCATGTATGCTCATTTAAGAACGAGCGGTATAAGCATGCTATGGAATTAAGTAAATATGTTTGGAGCCTAAAGGATAAGAGTATTTTGTACAACATCAAATGGCGGAAGGTAAAACAGGCCCGATCATATTCCAATGTAAGCAAGAGATGTAATTTATGTTTATGGGAAAAATATTTTATTATCTGTAAACCCGAAATGGCAACACTGAACAACAGAAACGAACTGATATCTAATTGTACACATTCTAAGAAATTCCTGTTAAAGACCGTGCTCGCTTAGCTTTACTAATCATATCTCTGCTTGTCACGCCACAAGATATTGTTCTGTATTTTCAAATTTTGTATATCTTCTTATGTATCCGTTATTTTTGGCAGTTGCCTGATGATTGCTTCGCAAGGAGCATGAAACTCTGAGTAGCAATAAATGTCTTCGACCAAATAATCCCACACTGCAAATCTACACATCGCTCTAGTCTACCTATTGAGCACTTTAGTAGCTGATGAAATCTTTAATTCATTATATTATTACATTATATACATATACATACATACATACATACATATATATATATAAAAAGTTAAGATGCTTCGAGCCAACAGGGATGCCACGCGCCAGAAGGATCCAAAAGGATTCGTAGTCCAAACCTCGAGTAATGAAATTTGTAGGCAATTGCGGAAAACGAGGACGGACAACTTCGAGCGAAAAAAAAATATATATATACAGTAAAAAATCTAAGAAATCTAAAAAAATGTTTAAAAATTTAATAAAAATAAACGTTTCGGTCAAAGACCTTCATCAGTTACAGTGCAACTGATGAAGGTCTTTGACCGAAACGTTTATTTTTATTAAATTTTTAAACTTTTTTTTAGATTTCTTAGATTTTTTACTGTATATATATATTTTTTTTCGCTCGAAGTTGTCCGTCCTCGTTTTCCACAATTGCCTACATATATATATATATATATATATATATATATATATATATATATATATATATATATATATATAACCGATTTTCCTAGGTCTTTGCTAAGTCTTTAACACGGTTTTCATAAATTCAGACATATATTGGCACAGAATGTCCTAAACTGCTCAATGAATTCCCTAGTTTGACTCTAAATGCCTTAGAAAGATCGACAGAAATTAGACACGCTCGTTTTTCGACCTTTCTGGGTTATGCAGTCTTGTCCCCTTGAAATATGTGTCTGGATTTATGAAAAAGGTGTGAAAGACTGAATCAAGTGTTTTTTGGTTTATTTGTTTTGTTTTGTTTTTTTCATTTGTTTGTTTGTTTGTTTTTTTTCTCTCTCTGCTTTCGCTATGACAGCAGCTTGTAAATCTTACCTAGCATGAAATGTAGAAACTCCTTGCCGCATGTTTCATTTATTTAGGTATTTTTTTTTCATTATTTATCGACACCCCCCCCCCCCCCTTCCCTCACCCCCTTTTCAATTTGTGTTAAGTTTAGCCCAGGCTACACTCGTCTGAATTCAGTTCGCGCGGTGACTCTGACAAGGAACGACCGATTAGCGTTCTGTATTTGCTGTCTAAAGGAAGTCTGCCCGAGGACATCATTAAGTCCAATGAAGGCCCAAGTCTAACGATTTGCTAGTAAGCGTCGTCCATTATCGTACGTAAGGCTGGCCTGAGGAGATGTGTAAACTGTACGGGTCACATTTAGTCCCATAACAGCAGGCCGTTTGCCCTGTGGCGATAATGTTGTGCTTGCTTTAGACAGCAAAACTCTTTAGCCACATCGATTTAGGGCTTAGACGTGTAATGCACTAGACATTTCTACCTGCTGAACTTTGATGTAGCTAAAGACTTCGAAAAAAATCTGTTGAAATCTGGATGCGCCATTCCGCGCTCGACAAAATTGAAGTACATCCGGGACATTGCTATTTGCGAGCAAAACATGGCCACGAGGAGAGAGAAGAACATGAGTTCAAGCGCTAATCGTGAGTAGAATTTCCTTGTTTTATCAATTTTAGGCGTTCTCGGCTTAGCTAACTATCAGAGCTGTCTGTGATTCACTAGCGCGAAAGAAATTTATTTGCGTTGCTTCCGGGCGATAATTGACGTAAGGACAACATGTTGAGTGTTCGCTTACTGCTAACTATGGCCTAGTTTGTTTGAGGTTTCAATCGATTCTCGACGTAGGAAGCTCTTGTTCAGTCCATTTAGGACGATGCAAGCCTTTAGAAAGCGATGGATTAGCTCTCCACCGCGGTTTTGATATCTGTACGTTCGTGTTGATTTAGACTCCAATTTCATGTTGAAAGCACTCTTAATTAAATTGTACAATTCATGATTCAACGAAAAGATGGTGAATTTAGTCTTCCTGGCCTCAAAAGGCATACAGGAGAGTTATTTGCTGTTATTTGAGTTACGATAAGCCTCGTAGAAAGCTAGTTATATTTATACACATCATGAAAACCGTAGGGTTTTCACCGTCTTTTTGAACAAGCTGAATAATGCAGAATTTCTTATCTCATGGTTTAACTCATTCAAGTGTTTCACGGACAGAAATGTTAGGCCAATAAAAGACGTCCTCTAATTGTTCAGGTTAATGTCATTGGACTTCCTAATGGAAACACCATGAATTTGAGATCGCTTAACAATAGGAGCTTATCCATATAGGCATTTGTAGATCTTTGTACATAATGATAAGGTCACGAGATACTTGACTGATATTTGAAATGTGATCGTCCTTCCTCAAGTTCTGAACCAACTGGAGTTTCTCTATGTTTATGTTGCATTCATGCCGTGTTTTCACGAGAGAGGTTTACTACGGTTACTGCTTACCGAGGTTTCGTAACTAAACCGCAGTTATTAGAGAAGCTGTTTACAGGAAACTAATTAACTAAAGTAGACCGCATACAACCGACCGTTTGAGGTTTTCTCGGAAAGCAAGTGCTGCAATGTTGCTCAGAAACTATTGGAAAGTTATCAAATTTGATTTTGCTCCAATGGCTTTATGCCGAACGCAGATCGTTGTCAATTTGCTTGCGGTGATGTCGAGCCAAATTCTCCCTAAATGTAAAGCTTTGTAGATGAATAGTGGATAGAAAATTTTGATATCTCGCTGAGCCACTTCCAAAAAAAAAAGTGAAACGGCATCTGCCACGGAGCCTGGGCTACGTAACTGTTTACCGGTACTTCTTCTTATTCGGGGCCGCTTAAAATTCTAACTTTTGCTTTTCTTCTCCATAGACCTCAATTATGATTTTTTTCTCTCTATTTGTGGTATGTCTTCTTCTAGTTGCGCCTGCCTGTACGCTGCTACTAAGCTACTGAGCTTCTTACAGAAGGCAAACGCTTACGGCACTTGACGATGAACGGGAAAGCAGTCCGGGATTCCCTCGCCTAAACATGAGTTTATTTAGCTTTTTTTGCCCGTTTACTTGAAACCTACTTACATTAGGAGGAGTCTTTGTCTATTTTTCTCCTCTTTACGCGCTGAACGCGTAAACACTTACTGCCAAGATATCGCGACAACGTAGGCGTTCAACTGTCGCCAAACCTAGGTTGGCTTACTTTTGATTTTGCCCCCTTTTACTGATGTTTGTTGTCTTGTTTACACTATTGAAAATTTCACTTCAGTAAAGTTATAACAAAACCAAGATAAACATCTCTCGTAAAAACACTGCTTCGTGGTGCCAGACTTAACCGTCGAACAATTAGATAGCCCACTGAATATAGGTGAATTGAAAACAATTAAGATCACCGATCTACGGTGTACGGAAACGTCGTTCACGTTCTAATGTCGAAAAGTTAGCATAGTGCGGAGCAGTTGCAAATTACATCACGACATTTAAAGTGCACCTAACCCCAAAATTTTTTTTTCGCTAAAACGAATCTACTTGTTATTTGAAATAGTTCTGCGAAAAAATGTTTGGATTCCGTTAAATCTTCGATTTTCTGTGCCCCGGCGAAATCTCGAAAATAGCTCCAAAACACCGCCATTTTGTTTCACGACCGAGTTTGAGGAGAATGGGTCCAGCGGCTCTTGTGACGTCTACCCAGGAAGGTTGGATATCTCACGTCCTCTCATTTCCTTAAGGATGGTGCAATACACATTCGAAAAGTGCGCTGAAACGCCTTCCAGAGGTGCTATCGGCTGTTGCAGCAATATCCCAGATTTAAAGAAAGATATACTGTACAATTTACTGGCGATGATCGGCTAATGGTGCAATAAAGACGTAAACGATGGTTGATTTTGTCGAACCGAAACAAGCGAACTGAATCTGTGAGAACCATTGAAGAACTCTCACTGGAATTTGTTCCGCAGACTTTCGAACGCTATTTTCATAAATTTTCTGCTTAAAGCTAACCAGCAATTTCTAGAAATACTACCGACAACCTATATCTTCCAATCCCGCAGTATTTATAACATAACCGGCAAAGTTGTGTGATCTGATCATGATAAAGAAGCGTTATACTGATATGTAAATAGATCGCAACTGTACGCCGCTAACCAGCACTTATTTCTCTTTCGATTTAGATGACAGTCGAAGATTAATCATTTAGAATTACATGATAACAAAATTTTTAGACTCACAGAGTTTTTCGAAGGTTTGGAAATCAGCAGTGCGACAAAGATTCTGTGCAGTGGCGTCAAAAATATAACCGCGTAACATTATCTGCGGACCGCTTAGGGAACACATCCTTTTCGCTTATCCGACGAATTTCACAGTAAACTTTAAGAACAATTTACATTGGTTATTTGGAGTTACGACTTAAAAAGTGTGACAATGTGAAATCGGTAATTGTATGAAATGTTTCCTTCCGCCTTGCTTCCCGCAGCTTCAAAAATACAGGTCCAAACAATACGATTTTCAATCGATCGAAGCCAATGTTTTGGAGGTCATCAAGTCTCCAATACTGCAACACGTACGTCGCTCTTATAAACATGAAGCATTCAACTGAAAGTAAAACACAAACTGGATTTAACAGAACAATCACACCTTGACAAAATACATTCTCCCGAAGGACAAATGTAAACGAGCTATAAACACGCGTGGGAATGTTATGTTTAGTTGACGAAATTACCATCCAAAGCAGTCCTCGAGTTTTCTTTCCTGCTTTTCGTTTGCCTGCTCCTCCACTTCGTATATAGCTTTCCATTCCTAATATACAAGCAGCTCGTCCGCAAAGAAGTCCTCCCCTTCGTCGCTTGAAATATTGTAAATTGCTGCCAAAGCTCTAAGCAGTGAGTTCACACTTGTCGAACGTGCTCGATCGAAGTTTATTTCGGAGTCTTCCGAATCGAAACTTAACTCTGACTCCAGTGACGAAAAAGAAATGATTCTGAGACAAAACTTGGACGTTTTAGTGCCAAAATACATCGGAACGATTAGTTTTGTGTTCCATTTTCTCGAGGAAATACAGAGAGTTGACTGAGGCGCTATTGTGTTTGGTTCCTGGGTAGACGTCATCAGGTACCGCCGCCCCAGACTCCCTAAAACGCGGTCGTGAAACACTTCAAGCGCGCCTTTGAAAGGGCATAGAAAATCGAGGATTCAACCAAATTCAAAAATTTCTTCGCCCAAATGCTTCTAATAAAGTCTAGATTCGTTTTAGCGAAAAAAAATTTTGGGGGTTAGGTGCACTTTAAGTCAAAAACATGCTTCTGGGACGTCTCTTTACACTTTAAATATTTCGCCTGTCCCCTGCGTTTGAGGAAAAGTTATCACTAATCTTCAAATAAATTATAATATGTAAATTTTTTTCTCCGTTTTCTTGTTTATCGGGTGTCTTTCTAGTAGTCGCAGTTTTCAAATGGTAAAATTAAGACCAACGAAAGCAAACGGATAACAATCACGTCACGAAAGAGCCGTCAATATCGGTTTAGCACTAAAGTCATTTGTAAATGGACTAGTCAGTGCTACAGTAACGGGCGATACAAACCTCTGGGGGAATCAACCAGTAGATATAGTAGGAGCCGCAATTCTTTACTTGAATTCGAAGTGTTGTTTGGCAACAGTCTTCACGATTGCGAATGCAGAATTTTCTTGTGACTGTACCCTCAGCCAATGTAGGATGAGTTCCATTCAACCAGACAGGGAAGTCTGCGCCACATCCGTTATTCGGTGGACATGTAGTCACCATTTTTGTTCCTGCAGCTCCTTGGAAGCGATACCAGCCACTGAGTGCGTTGTCACATTCGGAAGTTGGTGTTGTATAGTCATATTTTCTTCCTGCATCTGTCAGATTTTCGTAGTTCTTACATATGTCAACTGAAAAAATAAATAATTATGCGTAAATAATCGACGATTATCGTCGGAATTACTTTTGCACAATACTGTATCTGCTGAAAACAACAACAGCAATGTTGAAATAAAAAAAAATATGAATAATAAGTATAAGTACTCGTATGAAAACGAGTACAATTTTGAATTTGAAAGGGCTTACACTGCGAGAGATATTCGAAAATTCTCTTTTCAGGCCAGTGCAATTTGAAAGTATTTTAAATCATCGTGAATCGATTCTTAATTGCTCGAGCTTTTTATACGATTACTCGCTAAAAGTATGACTGAGAGGGGTACGAACGCGCGTGCATTAATAAATTTGTTTTGCAGTGCATATCAAAAATAACGATAAATTGGCCTGCCATCAGCCAATCACAACGGATCGCGAGTTATGTCACAGTACTATAAGGATATCAA